>NC_056758.1:11247500-11547500 GCF_018687715.1 Carya illinoinensis
TCTGCACCCATAAACGTCACATTCCAATGATCAAAGTATTTTCTCAATAATTATTTATAGCCATGTCGGGTATTTAATTTATTGCATGTTGATTATTATTTTTTTCCACCACCAGCGCTGGAATATCTTGCCGTTTGATCTTCCCCATAATTAACATGGCTAGGGTTGCCGCCACACGTACACTTCTCTTGTGCATTACGTTCCGACAGAGCAACGGCTCAACAGAGCGTCCCTTCACATCGCCCGGCCTGATCACATCTTATCCTCCACAGAACAACGTCCCCACACGGAAACCCGCTCAAACCAAGTGCAATTTCTCTGTCACAGTGTCCATCGATTGATAGAAGACCGGCTCTGTTTTGTAGGTTCAAAACAGAGCACTCCATATTGTGCATATCGAAAGCCACGGTACACGGTAATACAGAGGCTGTAGTAGAGGGCGCCATATACGTACAGGTCAGTACCAAATTTATTGCGTTTTTATTTAGAAGTTGATGGTTTCTCGACACAGTTGATGGTTTCCCATTTTATTTACAAGTTCCCTAGCTACAAACTATTATCACTGATATAGTTATTTAAGTATGATTGGTAGATTTTCTTTTGTTTGGTTTCCATGAAAACAGAGGAATAGAACGAGTAAGAGCAAATGGTTGTCGGGGCGGCCTGTCTTCTTGTGTTAATTCTAATGGTTTAATCTTTAATGGCTTTTTTTTAGCTTTAGCGATTAGATCAAGGACGTAGCACAATTGGGCACAAAGCAATAATGTCTATATTCTAAGTTTTAGATTTTTGTATTTGTTTCATGAATCTGCTTTCTTTCGGACATGAGTTGTTGTCTTTGTTGTGTAGTTGTAAAAAATGTCTGATTTATGGAGATGGGGGGTTCCACAAGGCACTTTTTAAAATGGGACTTATTTCATTGCTAATGGTAATAACAGAGTTTGGTATACAGACACTGCTCCAGTGCCAACCATAAGATTAACCATCTTATAAGGTTATTTATGTGAGGGTTTGGGGAGCAGAGGAGAGAAAGCATCTTACTTCGAATTTCAACATGAATAACATTTGCTCATGTTGGAATTGTAAAGATGAAAGTTTGTCACTTTAATGAGATTTATAGATTTAACATCATTTGCAATACCATAGATATAAAACGCCCACCACCAAGTGCAATTTCATATGAGTGAATAAGAGCTTCCTCTACTAATTTCTGCTTATGTGATAAGCCCACCATGCCTTGATTAATTAGAGACTCCAAATCCAAAGAAAGCAATTGAAAAATCCAAAGAAATTATGTTTATAATATTCTTGTCTTAATACAGTAGAACATTAATACATGTTGAGGGAGAAATCTTTGTCTCTCAAATTGTTAACTTTTGGTGCTTGTTAATTTGTTTGTTGTCGGCTCCATGTAGTACACCTTACTTCTAGAAGGAAATTATTATAGGCCTTTAAACCATCACCATCGTTTAATTAAACCATCTCCCAATCCGTATCTCAACATGTATTATAATTTATTCTATTTATAATAGAAGTTTAAAATTATTGATGATCTTGCATTTTGATTCTATTTTGTTTTCATATTTATTATATAGTTAAGCTATGGATAGAAGTTGGATGAAAAAACCTCGACATACACAAGAGTATGTCGATGGTGTCAATGACTTTTTGAAGTTTGCATGCGAGCATTGTGATACAGATTCGCCGATTTGTTGCCCATGTAGAAAATGTGGATTACGTAAGATGTTCATGCCCCACATGGTATATGATCATTTGATTAGCTATGGAATTTCTCAAGGTTACACCATTTGGCATGCTCAAGGGGTGAGAATAGGGGAGGCATCTTACCATGCTACTGATGCCCAAAATAATAATGAGCAAATAAATGAAGGCTCTGGTGGGATGACAACCATGTTACATGATGTTTTCCCCATGTTTGATCCTGAAATAGTGGAGGGTGGGCCTGAAATAGGTGTGGATGCTGGAGAGGCTGGAGTGCAAAATGAAAATCGACAAGGTTCTAGCGAAAGAGTTAATAAATTTTACAATATGTTGAAAGATGCTGATGAACCATTATATGAAGGGTGCACAAAACATACTAAGTTTAGTGCTATTGTACGTCTCTGGAATATGAAGTGTTTGGGTGGATTGAGTAATAGCATATTCACAGAACTACTTGAATTTGTGAATGAGTTGCTCCCACCAGGAGCATCATTTCCTAAAAATACGTACGAGGCGAAGAAGTACATGAATGAGTTAGGTCTTGGATACGAGAAGATCTTAGTATGTCCCAATGGTTGTATGTTATTTTGGAAGGACAATGAGAATCTGGAAACATGCGTGGTATGCGGAGCGTCAAAATGGAAGCAAAAAGAGTCTATGGATGATAGGTCTAGAAAAGGTAAAAGAAGTCCAGCTAAAATATTACGGTGGTTTCCGTTAAAGACAAGGTTGCAAAGGCTTTTTATGTCATCGAAGACTTCTTCACAAATGAAATGGCATGCTATAGGCCGCAGTAATGATGGGGTACTAAGGCATCCAGCAGATGGCATGGCTTGGAAGACGTTTGATTCACAACATGATGATTTTGCGTCTGACCCCCGCAATGTTAGGCTTGGTTTATCTGCAGATGGCTTTAATCCTTTTGGAAACATGAGCATTTCCTATAGTACTTGGCCGGTTATGTTGGTACCTTACAATTTACCTCCTTGGATGTGCATGAAACGATCAAGTTTCATGCTATCGTTGATTATACCGGGACCATCATCACCTTCAATGAATATAGATGTATACTTAGAGCCTCTAATATCAGAATTAAAGGAATTATGGGAGGTTGGAGCACCAACCTATGATGTTTGCTCCAAAGAGATCTTCACAATGCGGGCAGTTTTAATGTGGACGATAAATGATTTCCCTGCGTATGGTGATTTGTCTGGGTGGAGTACGAAAGGTCGTTTAGCATGTCCTTGTTGTATGGGTAACACACGATCTAGATGGCTGAAACATGGAAAAAAGTTTTCCTATATGGGGCATAGACGATTCTTGCCAAGTGATCATAGGTGGAGAATGATGGCAAAAACATTTGATGGGACACGAGAAATTGATCCTTCACCTACTATGCTAACACCTGATGAAATTTTGGAACAGTTAGATGATTTAAATTGCAATGATAGAACAGATCGTAAAAGAAAAAGAGTTGTGGGGTCGACTAATGTTAAGGAACACTCATGGAAGAAACGTAGTATTTTCTTTAGTTTGCCTTACTGGAAAGATAATTTATTGCGTCATAATCTTGATGTGATGCACATAGAAAAAAATGTGGTGGATAACATTGTCGGCACACTGTTGAATATTGATACAAAATCAAAGGATGGCATAAAGGCACGCCTTGACTTACAAGAGATGGGTTTGAGACCACAACTTCATCCGGTTATAACAGCTGCAGAGAAGACATATTTGCCTCCAGCTATTTTCACAATGAGTAACAAAGAGAAAGAAGACTTGTTGAAGGTTATACAAAATGTAAAAGTACCAGACGGTTATTCTTCAAATGTTTCACGTTGTGTCAAGCTTCAACACCGTACTATAGTGGGCATGAAGAGTCATGATTGCCACATACTGATGCAACAACTCCTGCCAATTGCATTACGTGGGTCATTATCTAAGAAGGTAATAGAACCATTAATCGAGCTATCTGGATTCTTCAGGGGAATTTGTTCCAAAACATTGCGGCTTGAAGATTTGGACCGATTGGAATCTAGAATACCTTACATATTGTGCCAATTAGAAATGATATTTCCGCCATCATTTTTCACGGTTATGGTGCACTTAACTATACATTTAGTTGCAGAATGTAAGCTTGGAGGACCTGTTCATTATCGATGGATGTATCCCGTTGAAAGGTATGCTATAGTTATTGAATTAAAAACACATAAATATCAGTTGAATGAGATTTGTTTTTTTAAAAAAAAATAGTAAAAGTCATCTAATGATTTATGTGGTAGGTACCTACACCGACTTAAGTTTCATGTGCGTAACAAAGCTGCACCAGAAGGTTCCATTGCTGAAGGGTATTTGTTGGAGGAATTATTGACGTTTTGTTCTCGTTATTTAGAATCCGCTCAAACGGTTTTCAATAGACCGTCTAGAAACTTGGATGATTCTAAAGGGAAAGTAATTGACGTCCGACTCGATTTTACATCGTGGACCCAAGCACATCGCTATATTCTCTTCAACTCTGACGATTTCACTCCATTCCGCATGTGAGTTGCAATGCTTAATACGTACGAATCAAATTATGTTTCATTCATATTGTGTAATTATAACATACATTTGTGATGTCGTGAACATATATAGGATGCACTTGGAAATAATACGGAATACAGTTGATGGGAATCATTTATCGAATGATGAATTACAGAAGAGGCACGAAGACCAATTTTGTAATTGGTTCCAAGACTATGTAAGGATTACACCTAAGACCAATTTTATTATGCCTTTGTAGCTTTTTTTCGTCATTTTAATCAATGCTAATAATCCAACCTTTCAGGTAATGAAAATGGATGACAATGGAAGAAGTGAATTGGGCCATAAAGTCGTAATGCATTCTAAAGGTCCCATGCAAGTTGCCAAAGAATTTAAGCGATTTGTCATTAATGGCACAAAATTTCGCACTAGGAATTATGAAAATGGGAAGAAAACTCAGAATTGTGGTGTTAGTGTATGTACTGATCAAGATGGCCCTGCTTGGTATGGCCAATTAACACGCATAATTGAGGTTATGTATTATGATGGGTCCCGATATGTGTTATTCAAATGTGATTGGGCAGACGTTGCTCGGGGTAGAGGTTTGAAGGTGGACGAGTTTGGCTTTACTCTTGTAAATTTTTCTCATTTAGTACACACTGGTAGTCGGATAACTGATGATCCGTTTGTTTTATCTTCCCAAGTATCTCAAGTATTTTATGTGGCAGATGAAAGATGCCCAAATTGGGTTGTGGTTGTTAAGACAAAACCAAGAGACGTGTATGACACTGGTGAAGAGGAAGTGACTGACGATGATGAGGATGAATATTTAGTCAACGAATATTGTATTAACACTTCCAACCATGAAGCTATTGAACCCGGTATTGACGATGTTGTGTGGACACGAAATGATATAGATGGAATGACGATCGAAACTCCCCAATAGTGTTGAGTAAGAAATATATTATTATGTTATTATCATGCTCTAAATATTATTATTTCGTTTGATTTGCATATATGTAAATTTGTTTTTGTATAGGTACAATGGGTCCAAAAAAGAAGGCAAAGATGTCCATACCACAGTTACGAAGACAATCTACAAGACTACAAGCTGTCCATAGTGAGCCACAATCTGATAGGGCAGCCCATTCATTACCCTCTGTCGATGGGCCACCCCTTTCCGTTGATAGGATGGTGGAGTCACCACCTTCTATAGATTGTCCTTCCCAACCATCATTATCTTCACAGCAAGGGACCCAATCTCCTATAGAACCATCATTATCTTCACAGCAAGGGACCCAACCTTCTATAGATTGTCCTTCCCAACCATTACCATCTTACCAGCAAGGGACCCAACCTTCCACATCGAGCCAAATGGGAGGCCAACTATCCACACACATGGAGATGAGCAGAGAGACTGAGCCATGCACATCTGTACCAATAGCACCTAGTTCGGAAGCAGAAAATGTCGATATGTGTTCTGACAATGGAGATCGCTTTCTCATCATCGTCGGTATGTTTTTGTTTTTCTTACTTATTATTTATTTCACAATGACTGCAGATTTACGAAATACTAACACTGTAACTAAATCTATTTTTGCAGATAGTAATGGGGATCGAGTAAAGAGATTATTGCACTCTATTCATGACATTTGGCATCTTCCAGAAGGGGAGAGAATTGAAATGGAGCTCAACAATCTTGGTCAGCCCATCAAAAAGCAAGACTCAAAGGTGGTAAGGTTTGGTGGTCTGATAGCGAGAAGTAATAAGTTGGTTCCGATAATTTACAAAGATTGGAGGTCAGTACCTAAAACCATAAAGGAGGAAGCGTGGGGTCTTATAAAGGTATATATGATTTTTCATATTTAAATATTATTATTATTTAAATAGGTATATTTTGAAAATTTTGTTAGAAAGCTAGTTACTCGTGTAAATTTATTTTGACTGTAGGGCAAGTTTAAAGTTCCTGATGACAAATTGGATGTATTCAAAAAATGGATACTAAAGGACTTGGGAAAGAAATGGAAAGACTATAAGCATGAATTGAAGAAAAAGCTACTTAATGAAAAAGACACCTCTGCAGCACAAGTTGTGGCAAGGGCAAGTCCCGATATGGTGGACTTAGAGCAACTAGTAGAGTTGGCCAATCTCTGGTTTGATCCAGAATATATGGTAACAATGCGTGTATTTCTATTATAGATTTATAAAGTCAACCAACTAGTTATTTTAATTATAATTCTCATAATATTTTACATGTTGCAGTCCAAATGTAATAAAAACAAGGAGTGTCGTAAGAAGCAGGTGGTTGTTCATAGTGGAGGATCAAAAAGTTTAGCAAGATATGCCCATGATATGGTATTTATTTATTTAATATTTATTTATTGTTGAATATTTGTTAGTTCTTTGTTTTCGATATATGTGTTTAATCTAAAATATTGGACGTAGAAAAAATCAACTGGGGCAATGCCAAGTCGAGCCCAGTTGTTTGTCAAGACCCATAAGAAAAAGGATGGCACACACTACAATGATGACACGAGGAAGAAAGTGGTATGTTTATTTTCAAATTTATAACTTTTTTAATTTTAAAGGATTTATAAATGAAGAATAATGTGTATTTTTTATTATCTATTACAGGTTGAGATGGAGGAACTTTTAACACAGGACACGAATTCTATAGACATGGGGTCTGGAGGAACCATGACTTGGGCATCAGATGATGTTTATTCAAAAGTCATGGGACCAGAACGGCCTGGATGTGTGCGTGGTTTGGGTTTTGGGCCAACCCCTACAAAGCAAACTTGTCAACATTCACTACCGACTTCAAATCAAGAAGATGGTGTATCAAAGGAAGAGTTTGAGAAAATGCGTAACGAATTAGCTGAATTACGGAACTTAGTAAACACATTCGTGCATGCACAGGTGAGCACCCCACATATGTTTAGTCGATATAAATCAACCTTCTATTGAAATTTTTGGACCCTCATTTGAATTTATATTCAGGCTTCAGGACAAAATCGAAAAGAGAATGAAGAGGAAGAGAAAGATGAAGAAGAGGAAAATTCTGAAGAGGAAGAAGATCAAGAGGAAGATGAAGAAGAGGAAGAGAATGAAGAGGACGATGATTGAGGGTCGGGATTATAAGTGAGACTATAATTGAGACTATATTTATGGTATTTGCAATATATCGACATTTGCTTTGTTTTGGTGGTATTCACAACTTTCCTTAATTGAGACTATATTTATGGTTATGCCATATATCGACGTTTGCTATGTTTTGTTAAGTTGGAATTAGGATGAATTATGAAATTAAAGGAGAAGTGTTGGATTATGCATTATTTTTACTACTCTTGTTGGAAGTTGTGAATCTTAGTATGATGTTTAACATATCTTGTCATAAAGTTTGCAAGCAACACACAGTTTTTTTAAAAAAAGAATAAATATAAGATCCATATTAAAAGATTAAATTTTAAATAATAGACTCTATTGTTTTCAAAAGAAATATTGTACGAGACTTGCACAATTTTTGGGTGTATTTTCGTATCATTTAAATAAGTTATTTTATTTTATTTTATTTATTTTATTACCAATAAATCTATAATAGTTTTACCGGCGTTTCATTGATCAAATTTTGACATTTTATAAGCGCCGCCAATGTATATAATTATTTCCGGCGTAACAATATAAACGCCGGCGTAAAATTAACCAATGGCCAGCATTTATTTAAACGATATAAACGTTGAAAAACTCAATACTTTGTCGGCGTAAACTCTATCAATTGTCGGCATTTTGTGAAACGCCGCTGATGTTATATGTTATTACCGCCGGTATATTAGAAACGCCGACAAACACGGTTAATATAACGGCGTATAATTAATAAATTATTGGCATTTGTTTAAACGCCAACAAAAAAAAATATTATTTCCAGCGTAACAATATAAACGCCGCCAACGCCATTAATGTCCCGGCGCATCATTACTATATTGGCGGCGTTGTTATATACGCCGCCAACGCCATAAATTATTACCGACGTAAAAATTTAAACGCCAGGAAGTTCAATAATTTACTGGCGGAAAAATTATTCGCCGGAAAATTTATATATCTACTGGCGCATAAACAAACGCCGTGCTTATAAACACCGCCAATTTAGCCTTTTTTTGTAGTGTCATTGTACTTCCAAATACATTTTCTATAACTATAGATCATATGACCAAGATATTACAATAAAGACTTCAATTTGGAAATATTAAGACTAGCCATAACAATGACTGATACATGAGTGTGACGTCCCCAACTTCCACATACGGACACGTGGAAGTCGAGACGTCAAGATGATGACAAAACGGGTCATACATCCCATTGCTAAGTGCCAAGTGTGTGTACATGCAATAAATGTATAACAAAAACGACGCAACGGATAAATAAAGTCAGTCAACCAAGTACTAGAATTTGTTTAAATACAATTTCGCTTAAACACAAGCGTATCAAAATTTTACAAGTTTCCAGTAACACCATAAAACCAAAATACATAATTTAAAGACAAGGAAATAATTTCCAATAAATAAGCAAGAGCACCAAATCAATCCTCTAGCGGAGTCGCCTTCTCAGGCTCAACCTCCTTATCATCTGTATCAAAATCTACGATACCAAAAAACAGTACTGCAGGTAAGTAATAATCCAAACAAAACCATGAGATAAAAATATATTTATGCCAAACAAAATGCATGAATATGATGTCATGTGCATGAGATCCGAAAATCCACATCTTTCCCAAAAATATGTATTTTTCCAACGCACGCCAAAAATCCAGTCCATTAAAACAATCGTAATTTTCCTGGGAAAATGACCCAACACAAAATCCACCATTTTCTCAGAAAATGGTCCACGTAAATCCAACCTATCAAAACCTATCATTTTTCCAGAAAATGACCTATCATCCAATTTAGCAAGACCAAAATCCAATTTTATCTATATGCACCATGATCTCCCCTAGGGATCATCCGCACACCTTGGTTCTCAAAGCCACACTGCAGGTAACAGCCATGAATGTGACTTCATAACGAGCAATACCCAGCTCCGTGCCCAGCGCGTACCATAACCAGGCATCCTCTAGCCCTTGCTAGCCGAGGGGCTACAGAGTCGGTACGATAGCGTTACCGTATCGTCCTAGCTTGATTGAGGGGATGTCACTCAGTATTTTTCGCTCTTGAGTGACCAGATGAGCTCTACCGAGATAATTCCCCATCTCAGCTGGGGATCGTGATACACACGCATCCAAAAATCCACTCTTACACGAAAACCCAGTTTTTTCAACCATTTCCATGAATATGCATGCGCTATGCGAAAAATCAAATTTTCATTTTACAAATATGATCATGCATGCACCATGCAATGCATGCGACAAATCACAAAAATATCCAGCAAAACCCCATCAACCAAACAAACAAACAATTTTGTCCTCCATTCCAACTGACCCTCAAACTCCTCAGACTCAGTCCGGCACAACAAACCAATCACAGATTATTTGTTAAAGCATAAATATATTTAAATCACAAGAGTTGCTCGGAAAATACTTACATCACTTTAGAGGCAATAAATCTAAAAGATCAAAGGCGCACAAGGTGCCGAAAGAGGCGGAGCAGTGACGGACAGTTCTTTTCCAAGCAATGGTCGTGGGTCCAAAATAGGAAATTTCGAAGGGGAAGCTTGGTTGGCTATGGAGGGTCATAGAGGAGCTAAAGGAGGTGCTGGGAGGCAGGTGGTGGTGGTTTGGAGCCGTGGGTGGCAGCGCAATGGTGGATCTGGCCGTGAGAGAAAGGGAAACCCATTTTGGATTGGGCTCGCGCGGGGGAATAGGGGCTACCATGAAGGGTTGGTTCCGTGGTTGGGGGTTGGTGGAGCTCAGTGGCGGCTTGAGACGACAGCCCACGGTGGCCTACCAATGGATCTTAGCCACGCGAGAGAAAGGAAAACTGAGAGAGAGAGAGAGAGGAAGGAGGTATGGTGGGTAAGGGCTTTGGGGTGGCATGGGGAGGTTGCCGGTGAGGGGGGAGGTGATTGGCAGTGGTGCGGTGGCTTGAAAACTGCAGACAGTGGCGTTGGAGTAATAGGAGGCCGCCACTGTGGGGGTAGGTGGCGGCGAGGCAGGAGTTAGGATTATAGGGAAGTAGTCGCCGGCGTGAGGGGAAGCTGGCAAGGTGGGTGGTGAAGCCAGACTGCGGCGGATGACGGCAGGTTGGGAGGAGAGACGCATGAAGAGAAAATAGGGGAGGGGTCGTGCGGCTGGAAGGCAAGGGAGGAAGAAGAGGAAAGAAAAGAAGAAAAAGAAAAAAAAAAAGAAAGAAAAAAAGAAAAAGGAAAAAGAGGAAAAGAAAAATGAAGGGAAAGAAAATGAGATCCAGTCTTTTTTTCAATTCGGGTCTCGATCCACCAAAAAAAGATTTTAAAACGACAAACTTAAATAAAATAATTTAAATGCAATGACTTAGTAAAATAAAATAATAAAATTCAACAATAAACTAATTTAAAATAAAGAACACAATAAAATAAATAAAAGCCAAATAAAAACACTACAACTCAATATTAATAAAATAAAATAGTTAAAGCTCAACAATAAAACAATTCATGCTAGAGAGTAATTTAAATACGAAATAATTATTAATATCAAGAAAACACATTATTTAATATTTGTCCATGGGCTTGAAGAGAACCCATTAACTTAGTAACTGATAGGGTCTATAAGTCTTTAGATTCTTCAATAGCTGCTACTACATGATCATACTTTTCGGGTAAACTAATCAAAATCTTTTGAAGAATCCTTTGATCAGTCACCTCTTCACCATGGGCATGCATCTGATTAATTAATTCAATTAATCTGGAACCATATTCTTTTATTGCTTCAGATTCCTTCATTTTTAAGTTTTCAAACTCCCTTCTAAAGTCTTGAAGTTTGATAAGTTTTACCTTAGTATTTCCTTGAAACTCTGTCTGCAGAATCTCCCATGCTGCCTTTGAAGTTTCAGCCCTCATCAATCTTGGAAAGATTGATTCAGACACAACCTGTTGTAGGATGAACAAAGCTTTTGCATCCTTGGTGCTTTCTTGCTTCTTTGAGTTGAGTCTGAGACTCCTTGTACTGGTATTGTCACCCCTTTTCCACTACATCCCATAGATCATGAGATAGGAAAAAAATCTTCATTTTGATGCTCCAATAATCATAGCTTTCGCCATTAAAGATAGGAACTGAAGTTGTTGCTCCAAAAGGTAGCCATATTCGACCCCCAGATGAACCTGGTTAGCCCTGATGCCAATCGTTAGTTTTAAACAAATAAGCAAGTAGAGGAAAAACAGAGGAAATGTTGAGAAACCTCAATCCCTTAATCACGGATTGATTCTATTGTTCTGCTATTCATCTTCCATTGATCATGCTTTTATAAGCTTACATAGAGACTCACAAAATTCATTTAAAACAGAAATACAACTTCCAACTCAAACTAATAATAGGAAAGCTTAATATAGTAAAACATAAATAGGAACATGAAAAGTTCCTAGGAAATAAACATCACACTAACTGATCTTTAATATACACAACGTATTCAACGTTAAATTCCTATCAAGTTCGAGCAAAAAACTTACAGTAAACCAAAGTTAGAGTAAAATGTTTTGCAATCATCTCGGGTGAGCTCAATTCCAATGTTTCAAAAAGATAATGAGGTCAAGGAAAAAAGAATAACACGTAATTTTAAGATTGGAATGATCAACCATAAGAAACCATAAAAACCCAAAAGAAGTTTAAACAAGTTCTTCAACAATAAAGAGAAGGGACATCTTAGTTAGGAATCAACACTCACCCGACAAAACCTGTAAAAATCCTCTAGGTATGCCTTGTAAAGAGTGTTCCTCATTTTTTCATTGTTCATGTCATCCAAGTCCTACAAAATACTGATGCTACTGCTCTTGTCTATAAGAACTAAATTATTCATTAATATTAATATGAAAAAGACATTACAAGGGTTTTTCAAATAATCTTCACATTACAGTAATATTAATATGTAGTGTGGCCTTCTTGTCCACATTATAGTTGTTGATTGTAAAAAATCTCCAACTCAGTGTCCTAATATTAGACCTTTATTTAACAACCAGAATACAACAATTATCTGTTTGAAGAAAACAGGACTATTTGAAGAAAAGAGGAGTAAGTATTTGGTCATTCAAACCTCTCCCACCAAAACCCATCACTTTCACAGTTTCACTCCCTCTTCAAACCTAACCCACCGAATCCAAAATTAATTTGAAGATTCAACTTCCACCCAAACTCTAAAACCCATCACAACCAAATACTCCTCAAACATTCAAATATTCTCTTCAAAACAAACTCAAAATCACCAAAGAGAGAACAAAAAAAAGAGAGAATAAAACATAACCACGGATGAAGACAACGGCACGAGGATCTAACCCATAAAAATACTCCTCAAACATTCAAACATTCTCATCAAAACAAACTCAAAATCAACAAAGAGAGAACAAAACAAACAGAGAGAAGAACAACAAATTAACATGAACTTTTACCCAAATCTAGAACTAGGAAAAAATATACAGGAACTTTTTTGAGACCCTCTTACAGATCTAGAAACAAAAAAAAGTATACACGAATATAAGATATACTCAAACTCAATATAAGATATATTCTAATACCCAAATCGACATTGAGAGAGAGAGAGAGAGAGAGAGAGAGAGAGAGAGAGAGAGAGAGAGAGAGAGAGAGAGAGAGAGAGAGAGAGAGAGAGAGAGGCTTAACAAAATGCCAATGGTGAGAGCATTGAGAGAGATGGCCGCAAAAACTTAGGGCTTCACCGTTAGCGCGCGCACTCCAGAGAGACAAAGAAAGAGCAGATAGCAGAGAGAGAGAGATAGAGCAGATAAGAGAAAGTGATTTTTGGGGTGGGGGACTAGGGCATCGAGGGGATAGAAAGAGATAGAGCAGATAGAGCATATGAGAGACAAAGAAAGAGCAGATAGCAGTGAGAGAGAGCATATCAGAAAAGTGAATCGAGGGGAGGAGCAGGTAGGGCATCGCAGAGTAAAGAGAGAGAGCAGATAAGAAAATGGGACTGCAGAGCAAAGAGAGAAGAAGATGAGACTGAATTCGGGGGGGGGGGGGGGTGAGGCGGCTAGGGCAACAGTGTGTTTAGGAAGGTTTTTATTAAACCCAACCAGTACCCGAATGTTATAAAATCGCATCCGGTCTGAATGGGCCTAGATTTAAAGATACAGGTATCGGCCTTGATCTAGGCCGGAACCCGTAACCGGAATTGGATGTCCATATGACATGTTTGGCTATCAATCTTTTCATTTAACTCATTGAACCTGGAGGAGTTAATATTGGTCTGGCCTAAACTAGGAGCCCAAGGCCCATCATCCATAAAGGATAATTATTCAAAGGAGTTGTGTGGTCAAACGTAGGCCCCAACTGCCCTGATTATTAGGTGGATAAACCCTCACATTATGAATATGGATAACGTGGTGATTAGATAATTCTGATACATCAAGGATAAGCCTTCAAATGGCTAAGCATTGTGCAAAGTTAATTAGTTTATGGTACTCATCCAATGTTCTCCACACCTATACATAAGGGCAACAGGTAACTCTCGAATTATCTGATTAAGCATTCTTGAATTATTATCCCTCACTTTTTGCATACTTAAGCATTAGAGGTGTCATAGGCACAATGTGCCGCCTATGTAACAATTTGTAGGTTAATGATCACGACTGGTGGTAGGACACGTCCTTTACAGTGGTGTCGTCAGTAGGATTTTGTAATATTTGATTTCAAATTTTTATTGGACTTCAACGTGGTTCCCTTATGACGACCACTACACGTTCTCAAGCAACTCATGAACTGAAAGCAATGCCTGCAGACATGGAAACACGATTAGCAATGATGAAAGAAAAGCTGAAGATGGTGTTAGAAGCCATGGAAAACCTAAAGAAAGAGAATGAGGAATTAAAGCACTTAAACATCAAGCTCAATGATGCTACGATGCCCAACCATAGCGAACAGGGAGAAGGAGAAGCACATAACAATGCGGGAGTGAATGCGGAGGATGTGGAAAAGAAAAAGCTGCATGATGAGCTACGTATTCTCGCTAGCAAGTATGAGGAGATGAAGAAGAAGATGGGAGGATCTTCCTCGGTGGAACAACTGTTGAGCCGCACGGTTTTTCCTTATAGCACAAAAGTAATGGTCATGCTGCTCCCACCAAAGTTTAAAGTGCCATAGATAGAGATGTATGATGGGTCCTAGTAGATCACTTGGAGAACTCCAATGAGCATATCACACTCCACAGTTTCCCAGGAGAAATCGCCTATTGATCTTTTCCCCTAACTCTGAGGGGAGTGGCGAGAGGATAGTTTGGAATGCTCCGACTAGGATCGATCAATAGCTTTGAAGAGTTAGTCAGACAATTCTTAACACAATTTAGGCTCAGCAAGAGGCGTAGGCGTAGCCTGACTGTTAAACAAAGGGAAGAGGAGAGCTTAAAGACATACCTCACCTGCTTTAATGAAGAAAGGTTGACAATAGATGACCAAGATGAGAAGATTACTCTAGCTGCCCTGTTAGGCAGGATCTAGCCATGCGGCCCTTTCATGGTTGAGTTGGCTAGAAAGACCCCCTCTACCCTAAGAGAGTTTAGGGATAGGGCGTATAACTTCATCATCATTATAGGCTCTTGTAGAACCAAGGAAAGAGAAGTTGAAGGTGGAACACAAAAACAGTTTAGGGGACAAGAAAGCTGCACCAAACAACCAAGATAAGAGGCGCGAAAGGTGATAAGAGCATAACACCCGACACATCCATAATAATTTGAATGTGAAAAACAAGGAAGAATAGAAAGAGAATACTGCCAACCCAGAGAGAGTTCATGCCTAGGTTGGCCAGAAAGATCCCCTCTACCCTGAGAGAGTTTAAGGATAGGGTGGATAACTTTGTCAACATTACAAGCTCTTGTAGAACCAAGAAAAGGGGACTTGAACGTGGAATGCAAAAATAGTTCGAAGGACAAGAAAGCTACATCGAACCACCAGCAAGATAAGAGGCATGAAAGGCGACAAGAACATAACAGCCAACTCATCCACAATAATTTGAATGTGCCAAAAAAGGAAGAATTAGAAAGAGAATACCACCAGCCCAGAATCGATCGGCGCTACAACAAATATCATTAAACGACTCACACTGGACAAAGGATTGCACGACCATGAAGAAAAGGGTAACCAAACTGGCGGGCACTAAAGAGCTTAAGTGAATTGTCACGGAGCAAGCAAAGCCCAAACAACGATTTGAGAGAGGACACAACCCATGTAGAAGTAGTAGCTCGAATAAGTGGCGCCCATTTAGGGAAGATGCCTGTAATAATGATAAGGATAGAGCACCTCATAATAACGATAGGAACAGGGCACCCCTTGTCAAAATCAGGACAAAAGAGGTAGATTCACCGAGGGCGGCACATCCTCGTCTAGCAAGAGGGTGCACACCCGAAGGGTGAGATAGGAAGAGATTTATGTAGTAGATAGGTCACCCAAGTACCAAAAACTTGAGGCCTTAGTAGCTATCTCTTTCGGGGAAGAAGATTTTGAATGAGCATTGTAACCTCATGATAAAGCGTTAATAGTAACCCTCTTGGTCGCCAATTACACTACCAGGTGCATCCTTATTGAAAATGGGAGCTTGGTAGACATATTATTTTGGGAGGCTTCCATAAAGATGGGCATAGAAGCCACTAAGCTGAGACCCTCTCCGACACCACTGAAGGGCTTCTCCAAAGATTTGATCTAACCTGTGGGCGCCATTACCCTCCCAGTCAAAATGGGAAGAGGGATGCATACTGTGACCACCATGACCAATTTTTTGGTATTGAAGGTGCCTAACTCGTATAATGCTATACTAGGGCGACCAACACTGAACAATCTGAGGGCAATTACTTCCACATACCACCTCAAGATGAAGTTCCCAACTGAAGGTGGAGTGGGAGAAGCAAGAGGTGAACAAGCCCTAGCACAAGAATGTTATGTGCTGGAACTGAAGTATGCACTATCACATGCGACGACTATCAACCAGGGTACATTTCCCTTATCCCCACAGTCCTTTTGGACAGGGGCGTGGAGGTGAAGGATGAGCAAAACTTACAGCAAGCAGAGGCAAATAAGCCCTTGGAGATCGTAACATTATACCATATCGCCCCAATGCAACAATGTGGATTGGGACTCAAATTCCCCCAATAGATCGAGAGACCCTAAAGCAACTATTAGTAGAGCACTGGGATGTATTCGCCTGGAGTCACGAAGATATGTCGGGATTGAATACAAAATTATCGAACACCAACTAGGCGTGGATCCCATGCACAAGAAGGTTTGTTGAAAGAGAAGATTGCTCATCATGGAGAAATATATAGCCATCATCGAGGAAGTAGAACACCTGCTTGCAATAGGGTTCATTAGGGAAGTCCATTAACCTGGATGGCTATCCAACGTGGTCCTGGTCAAAAAAGCAAATGGAAAGTGATAAATGTATGTGGCCGGACTTCACTAAACTAAACAAAGTCTATCAAAAAGATAGCTTCCCCTACCATGAATCGATGTCATTGTAGATGCCATTGCGGGGCACAAGATGTTGAGCTTTATAGATACCTATTCAGGCTCTAACCAAATCTGAATGCACCCAGCATATGAAGAGAAACCCTCATTTGTCACAAACCATGGATTGTATTGCTACCAAGTCATGCCATTTGGCTGGAAGAACGCAGGGGCAACCTACCAGAGGCTGGTCAACTGGATGTTTAAAAACCAAATAGGACGGACTATGGAAGTTTACATGGATGACCTACTGATCAAAAGCAAAGAGCCCACCCAAAACATGGCTGACCTAAGAGAAGCATTCACAGTATTACATAGTCCAATTAAGAACACAATGAAGAGAATGGTGAGAGATGCCTTGGGAACCATCTTGCTCCAACTCCCAAGTCCTTATCAATATTGTCTCCATTGATCATGTAGTCCATTTAAGATCCGTATTTGTCATATGAATTGGTCCTTTTCGCGATTCAACTGTTCTGAAATGACCTTCACCCAAAGACAGACCATGTTTGTTGTATGGTCCATTTCGGAAATAGATGTATACCACTTTTCTGGATAAGACTTTTAGGTCAAGATTGAGGAGATTTTTTTCATGTGTTACATCACTGTGCATGACATTAACCTACCAAAATATTGAAACGTTTATTTGGCTAATTATTAGAGTAGTCCAAGTAATTTATTTACATGTTTGATTCTTGAGATATAGTAAACAAACCACCAATTTCACGTGAATTTATGTTTCTAGGTTGTGTCAAATCATGAGTATTAGATTAGGTTCCGTTTGGATAGTGAGTTGAGATTAAAGTTAAAATTTGAATTGTTTATTACATTTTTTGTGAAAATTTAAAAAAGTTGTAATGATAAAATAAAACACTTTCATTATCCAAATGGAGCTATATATGGGTCAATCCAAACATGGCCCATTTAATTAAACAGGTTAGAATTTAAAGTTCTAACGAGGGTGACACGACATGACCTCACTTGACACATTGTTTGCATGATGCTGAGTTACAAAAATGTAATCACCCAATGTAGACGGACTATGGAAGTTTATGTGGATGACCTATTGGTTAAAAGCAAAGAGCTTGTCCAACATCTGGCCGACCTAAGAGAAGTGTTCATAGTATTATGGCAGTACAAGATGAAGCTGAACCTATCGAAATGTCAAGTAAATTCCTAGGGTTCATCATCTCAAAAAGAGGAATTGAAGCCTCCCCAGAAAAAACTAAAGCAATCTTGAACATGAAGCTGCCAAAGAACCTACACGACACGCAATGGCTGGCTAGAAGAGTAGCAGACTTGAATAGATTCATATCTAGATCCACAAACAAATGTCTCCCATTCTTTAGGGTGTTACAGAAGGACACCCCTAGAATGAGGAGTGTGATGAAGCTTTCCAAAAGCTGAAGTAGCATTTGACCAATCCGCCACTTTGAGGCAACCTATAGAAGTAGACGTACTCTATATGTATCTACCAATATCCACCACAACATTTCAGCCATCCTTTTCAAGGAAGAAAGGGTGGCACAATTGCTTGTATATTACATAATGTGCCTTAAGGGGACCAAAAATCAGATATCCATGAGTAGAGATGTTGGTGTTTGCCTTGGTGATAGCATCCAGGAGGTTGCGCCCATACTTCCAGGCCCACTCAATTAGTTGGGTGGTCAATTGAGCTCAACGAGCTCAACATTGAGTACTTGCCAAGAAAGGCCATGAAAGGGCAAGCGTTGGTGGATTTTGTTGCCGAGTTTTTAGGTTTCCCACCAGAAGTAGTTGTTGCCCCGCGAGAAAACTGTGGATCCCTTTTGTAGATGGCTCCTCTTCTGATGCTAGCGGAGGGGTAGGAATCCACATAATTAGCGAAAAAGGGCATGGGCATTGCTACATGGCGAGGCTCATGTTCAAAACCACCAACAATGAAGCAGAAGACGAGGCACTTGTAGTAGGGCTCTTAGTGGCCGAATCATTGGGGGCGACCAAGGTAGAGGTGAAGTCAGACTCACAGGTAATAGTCAACCAAGTGTTGGGAACATACGCCACCAAGAGAGAAAAATTGAAGAAATACCTAACTCGAGTCTTGGAGGCGTGCGACCGATTTTCCTATTTTAGCATAGCATAAGTGCCTAGAGAAAATAATGCAGTGGTGGACAAGCTAGAGTAAACAGCCTCGGGGATGGAGGACTCCCCCCTCCCCTGGGAAGTTGAGAGGAGAGTAATAGAAGTCCCAGCGATAGGACCAGAAGTCTAAGTGGTAGGCGGCAACAAACCCTAGTAGGCTGGTGAGATTATCAAGTACCTGGAGGCAATAAAGATAAGAAGAAGGGCAGCGAGATTCATAAGGGTTGATGGGATCCTCTATAAGAGGGGTTTCACCGCCCTCTACTACGATGCATCTCACCGCAAGAAGCACAGTATGTTTTAGATGAAGTACATGAAGGGATACACAGAAACCACTCCGGGGGAAAGATATTGGCCAAAAAAGTGGTAAGGGCATGATACCACTGGTCCAATACACTCAGAGATGCTAAAGAATTTGTAAAAAAGTTTGTCCTTACAATGACAACACCAACCTTATGCTAAAAAAATAAAACAAAACTATAGACCAAAATCTTTTGGTACTACAGCTGCAAAGAGAGTCATAGAAGTGTCTCTGCACACAAGCATGCCCATCCCAACGTACATGACTCTAGTCCAAACTTCAGGTTCCAAAATTATGTCTCTCTTTTGCATCAATGCAAAGAGGCGTTACAATTCTTTTGTACCTGCTAGTAGATGAAATATTATCATTAAATTCCTCCTTACATAAATAGTAACTACATATATTTTGGATTTATGTTATGCCAACTTCACCTCCTACAAAAATCACCTCCTCTTGATCTTAGATCAAATTCTCAACTACCCAGATAAAATCACACATGCACTGAAATTGCCCATGATATAGCATGTTGAGAATGACATGTTGCACATGACACTTATATTTTAGGGCCATTAAAATTTGAAAATTTTTTATATTTTATTTTGGGGGCATAATACCTTTAATTTTTTTCATTTAAAAAAAAAATTTGATAAGTTTTTGTATTACAAAGCACAAGCATAAGGACCTTGTAATAGAGAGGAAAAAAATTTCAATGTTATAAATTGGGTTTTGAGCTTTCACTCCCCTATTCTTGCTGCTATGTTTTCTCAAAATATGCATAATATAAGACGAAGCCTTAGATGAAATCAACATAGGAATAACTGATTTGAAGATGTTGGTTCTATTGGGTTTAAAATGGTATTTGGATATGTACAAATGTGATCAATATTTTATGGGAACTTGAATTCAAAACAGTGTGCTGTGCAGAGTGAGTAGTTGTAACTGGCTATGAGTTGACCTAAGGCAAACAAGGAAATTACAATTTGATCCACTAAATATGGCAAACAAAGAAGACAAACAATGTAATTACATTAAAGATCACATAGTCAAGGCCCATGGCATTTTGGTTCATTGACTTATGTTTTTGGGTATATTATATGCAATAATTTCAAACATTCCAATAATTAGTAAGAGAATACTTATATAAAAAAAAATAATTAGCAAGAGAATCAACAATCTAGTTTGCCTCGATTTAAAAAAAAAGAAAAAAAAAAAAAAAGCAATCTGGTTCGCCTCACAGTGCTTATATACATACATACATACATATATATATATATATATATATATATATATTTCTTCCAAATAACCAAGCAATTTAAACATTATAACTACTACTTTATGTAATTGCAGAGAAATTTAAACATTCTTTTGGTTATCAAATGAATGGTAAAAAATTAGACCTGAAAGGCAAAGCAAGACATGTTAAAATACAAATCAGATGATAACAAAACAAATAGAGATCTTTAGTCCTAGCAACTTTAAGGAAAAATTTAACATCATTTTTAAGAAAAAATTAAGAAAAGAGTTTCTGTATTATGTTAGACTTATAGCGTTTAATATTATCCCATATTCGCCATTATATTGATCTTTTTTAGTAATAATTTAGCCAAATATAAATTGGAGTGAATAACGTTGCATGCGTGTGTGTGTGTGTGAGGCCACTTTTGAGACCATAAACTACATTCTATTCTCTCCAAGTATTGATCATTACAATGTTGAAGTATGCTTATTATATATTCAGATTGCACGACTAGACATGATGACCTTGCGCGCTTGAATTGATGATGTTTGTTAGCAAAGAGAAATGAGTTTCTTATTATTATTTTTTTTTTGTAATTATTATTTGCCATAATATATGATGGTGGTCAATTTGTCATGCTTGAATTTTTGTTTTATGCTTTTCTTTGATTTTGTTGTAAATTTAACAGATGGAAGAAAATTCTGTGAGTTGTAATATCGATACAACCCAAGGGATTGGTGGTGACTCATCTTCTATTCCAGTGGATGTGGAGTAGCATGAGAGTCTTTCAACCCCCTTCATCCACATATACACAACACCCTACTAGTTTCATCCCACCTTTAACCAAGAAATTCAAAAAAACACCTAGTAACCAACCAGTGATTTGCACAAAGCCATGATAGTCATAGTGCTGCACCATTGTCCCTCCTCTCACGGCCATCATCCCCATAGGAAGGCCTACCCAGACCTCACCAACATAGCCAGCCGTGAACTAACCACGTCAGAAAACACCCCCCTTGACATCACTGATGCACCCTTGTTTTTCTTGCAGCTTGAAACAGAGCAAGCCTATTATGTTAGGTGCCACCAGCTAGGGCACAATGAGCCCAGTGCTGTGACTAGCCACCTTTCCTTCACCCACGTGCCACTCTGTGGCCTTCCATTGCACCAACCACCTTGACATCGCCTCTTGCAGCCTCTTAGTGAGTATCTCACACGGCTTCTTTGCCTCTCTCATCTCACTCTCTCTCATCACTTCGCTCTCTCTCTCTCTCTCTCTTTCTCTCTCTCTCTCTCACCATGCCTGGCTCACCGAGGCATCCACTGCAGCCCCCTAGCTCCAGCCGAGTCTCTGTTGCAGCCTTCTTCCTCGATGAGCCTTGTTTCTACCTCATTTTTCAAGCTTAAAAACAAGTTTCAGTTTTAGTACGTCCCAATAATGCCATTAATGTTTAGTTGGTTTAAGTTTCTAGTATTAGTGGGCTTTCCGGTTCTTGGTAATTTTAAGTTGGGCCTTGTTCATCTTTGTTGGGCTTACTTTGGACCACATGGGCTTTGTTTACATATTGGGCTTGTTGTTTTTGGAATTAGGTTAAGTGAATATTAAGTGGATACCAATGAATTTGGAAAGTGACAATATTTTAGTGTTATGAGAATTTTAGAATTTTAAGAAAATAGGTTATCTTAGTACTTCAAGTTTAAGTATTGAAATATGTGTTTGATTGAAAATTTATAGAAATTACGTGACAATCTTATAGGTGATGATTGAACTTCATTCGGCACTATTGTGGAGAAACTCAAAAAAGTTAAGAAGTCCAGGTAAGTGGGGTTCCTATACTAAACTTTGCATAAAAATAAAATGGACTGGAGTCAATTTTGAAAAATATGCATGTTTTGTTATGAAAAGAAAATTGAAACAACCTCATTTATTTGTTCTGCATCACTCATGAAACTTTGTATAAGAATAAAGTATTTTCTAGCATGACTGGTGCAGACATGAGCTATTTTGGCATTTTTTCTTAACTGTGCAAAAGAGAGCGAATATGAAATGTTGTGCATAAATTATATTTTTGTGATCTGTTTTTGTTATGTTCTGAAGATATTCTGTATTCTGATATGATATGATGTGATTTCTGAAAACCTCTGGCATGACATTCTGTTGCTGTTTTTGTTCTTTGCTAATCTTACCATGGGTGTAAAAATGTGGGCTCTATTTGGATTGGTACTAACTTTTCTATTTCCAATGCACCCACTTTGGAAGTAAAGTTGTTTTTTACGTGGTCTTTCCTGTGTGTACACTTGGGGATCTGAGAATAATAAGAGGAAGATTCACATTCTATTTCTACTTGGTTGGCCACCAGGGTTTCTACAACCCTACCACGATGGTTAAATATGGTCTCTATTATGATATGATACAATAAGATGAGGATTTGTAGTCATGCTATGCCAAAGGAATTTTGAATAAGAATATTTTTGAACTTTCGCTATGATATTTTTGATAACACGTTCTGACTCTGCATTCTAAACTCTATAAATGCTCATGCTTGCATACTAGTATATGTTTTCTGCTTACTGAGTTATTGATAACTCACCCCTTATCTCATAACATTTTTCAAATAATTATGATGGTTCAGCTGGCGAGCAAGAGTAGGTAATGTTAGTGAGGTTTGATGATCGTAGAGGAATAAGTGCCCAAGGGTACAAGTTTTTATCTGGGTGTCTTAGTAAATTTATTAATTTCGGTTGTTTTGCTATGTATAGTTATGGATAATTCGAGTCTTTGTGGAGATGTTATTTTATTGAGGTTTTTGTTTAGTATTTCTTGTGGGGGAACATGGATATTTGTGTTGACCAAATAAGTTTGATGTTTTATGGAGTTTCTGGATTTTATTATTGTGTGTTATTGGAGATGATATTAAGTGATAGGAGTTAACTCTCCGGACCTCTGGGACCGAGACGTTATAACTCACATACAACATGCTCCTTAAACACTTTAGGTGATAAGCCCGAGTGCGTGGATCCACAACCATGAGATTTGTACAAATGTACTCAATTGACACATGTTGATTTTGAACTTTTTATTTAACAACAAGAAACTTTATGTCAATATGTTTAGACTTTGGCGAACTCCTGTCGTTCTTAGAATATAACTTAGCGGCCTTATTATCACAATAAACTTTTAGTGGATTCTCAATACTATCCACGACTTAAAGACCGATGATAAAATTCTGCAACGATATTCCTTGATTGGTTGCCTTATAGTAAGCAATAAACTTTGCTTCTGTGTTAGATGAAATTGTAAGCGTCTGTTTGACACTTTTCCACGATATAGCTTCACCAGCCAACATAAAAACATAACTTGAAGTGGATCTCCTACAATAGAGGCAACCAAATAAATCAGAGTCTGGGAACCCAATGATCTCCAAATGTTTTGACCTCCAATATGTGAGCATATACTTTTTTGTTCTTTGCAAGTACCACATTACCCTTTTAGTAGCCTTCCAATGATCCATGCATGGATTATTCAAATATCTGCCAAGCATTCCAACTGAATATGCAATATTTGGGCTTGTGCAAATCTAAGCATACATGAGACTCCCTACAACCAATGCATAACGAATGTCCTCCATTTGTTCATTCTCAATATTATTCTTTTGGCAATGGAGCAAACTTAATCTATCACCTTTTGCAAAGGGCGCATCCCAAAAGGCCCAATTTTGTATGCCAAACCTATTGAGTATTTTCTCATGCCCTTTATGATAAGACAACTATACCACGTGATCTATCATGATGAATTTGCACACCTATCATAAAAGATGCCTTACCAAGATCTTTCATTTCAAGGTGTTTCAAAAGAAATTTATTGGTTTCATGTAACATGCCTATGTCACTACTTGCCATTAGAATGTCATCGACATATAGCACCGAAATTATAAATTTGCTCTCATTGATTTTATAATAAATACATTGATCCACAACATTTTTTATTAAAACCAAAAGAGGAAACTACTTGATCAAACTTATAACATTGGCAAGATGCCTGCTTTAAACCATAGATGGATTTCTTTAATTTTCAAACCAAATTAATCGAAGCCCTCTGGTTGCATCATATATATTGTTTCCTCAATGTCATCATTAAGAAAAGTAGTCTTTACATCCATCTGATGAAACTCTAAATCATAATGAGTTACAAGTGCCATAATGATCCTAAAAGAGTCTTTCGGTAAAACTGGAGAGAAAGTTTCTTCATAGTTAATGTTTTCCTTTTGAGTAAAGCCTTTTGCAACCAAGCGTGCTTTATACATCTCGACATTGCCTTTAGAGTTTTGCTGGGTTTTGAAGACCTATTTACAACCAATTGGTTTAATACCATTAGACGATTCGACAAGGTCTCAACCATCATTGTTTTTCATAGACTTTTAACTCATCTAGCATTGCATCTATTGATGTTGTACTTCGTAGCCTGAGCAACTCAACGATTCCTCTGTAGTACCTGCAAGACCCAATGAGATGAGGGCTCAAGGTGTGAGGGACACCTCCGATGCCTAAGTCAAAATTATCTGTTTGTATGGAAATGTAAGAAGAAAATGTTCAAAGAGCTCTACTTGAGCCCAAGAAGTGTTTATATACACGGTAGTGGTGGTCCCTACCCACTGCTGGTAGATTGTGGATAGGTGTATGGAACATTGAGTGGCAGGTTTCCTCTCTTGTCTTCTCAGCCATCACCCTATCACATTGTGCGTGGGTCACCAATCTATTCCCTGTCCATAGAGGTGAGTGGACGTTTAACTCTGGAGAAAAAAAAAAAAAGAAAAAGAAAAAAAAAGAAAAAAAGGGTGACACAAGGGAGGTTGGTTGGGTGACTGTTTTGTGATTGCCCTCCCATCCACAAATTTGTTATGTAAATGGCCCTTAACTTCTCGTGCCTGAGCTTATATATTATGTGGTCTATGGTAAGCAATTGTTGATCCGATGTCTATGCCTATGACCTTTTCGGCACTGCTGATGGTGCTTCTCTTTTGTCATCTCACATTCAGTTTCACCTTCTCGTCCATTTTTCAGTGCACCACTTTCTTTTTCTTTTGCACTTGGCACAATGTACACAAAGGGTGCAATCGGGTTACGGGTTACCATTCAAGTCCAAGAGAGGCTCTAATGTCTTGACCACATTGGTCATTGTGGGTCTTGATTTGGGGTGCAGGCTCCGCTATTGGTAAGCCAGGCTCAGGCATTGGTAAGCCAATAACACTAACTTCCTAGCCCCTTTTGTCGAGTACTGCCCTTCAAGCTTGGGATCCATTAATCTTTCTAGTTTATGGGGGTCCTTCAAAACAGGCCTTCCCATTCTACCAAATTCTACTCTCTAATCGGTCGATTTTTGTCCACAAATCGTCTACCTATTAGTAGCTCTAAAAGAACCACTTCATAGCTCATAGTCAACGACTCGTCGAATGACCTGAGAATAACCATATTCATGGTTAATTAGTTATTAACTAACGCATTAGTTCTGAGAAAAAAAAAAAAAAAAACTGACGCATTAGTTGACGTAATAACTATAATATGAGCTTCCATAAACAACTGTATTACCTCATAATGTATTCAGGAGCTGCGCGCATAGCCCACGGTGCCCATGACACGAGTTGTGACATGAGCGTCCTCCCCTAATTAATTAATAACAACTCATAAAACTTAAATGGTAACTACAAAATAACGACACTAACTGGTTAGCATGTTTATTTATATATATTGTAGGGGTGGCAATATGTCACACGACCCGTTAACCCAACACGAACACGACACGATAATAGTGGGTTAGGGTTTAGCCTTAATGGGTTCGGGTCAAAACGGGTTGACCCATTAAGACACGATTGCTTAACGGGTTGATAACGGGTTAACCCATTTTGACCCGTTATGACACGTTAAGAAAGTTAAAATTACAATTATACCCTTATATCTAAAAATAAAATTGTTAGAATTTCAATTTCGATATTTTTATTATTTGGATTGTAGTTTTGGACTTATAATTAGTTTTATAATTTTTATAGATATTGTAATTTTAACATTTATATAAAATTATGCTAAATTTAATCAGGTTAAAAAAGTTAATTTCGGGCCTATTCAACTCATTTACATAAATAGTTTAAAATGAGTTGTATTGTGTCGTATTAACCTATTTCGTAATATTTTCTTAATTTATTTGTTTACTTATAAAAAAAAACATATTTCGTAATATTTATTAATGAGTCAAAACGGGTTGACACGACACGACCTGTTATGTTAATGGGTCGTGTTAGAGTTTGAGATTTTGACACGATAAGCGTAACGGGTCGGGTTAGGGTTGACCTATATGACCCGTTAACACGATTTGACACGACACGAACACGACCCGTTAACACGATTTGACACCCCTAATATATTGTTTCCGATTGACCCATTAATTTGGCCGAAATTAAGAGCACAATGAAGAGTGTAAATGTTATTTATGTTTGACCAAAATTAGATTAGTCGGTATTTAAATTTGAATTATGGATAAGTGTAATTTTAATAGGACTTCAGGATTGCATCTGATAAGGATGAGTTTTAAATAAGAAGTTATAATTCAATAAGGATAAGTGTTCGGTGTGTAACTCTTGTCAAATCTTGTTTAAATTATAAGATAAGAGTTTACAAGAGTCATATGTTGGTTCGAGTCTAAGAGTCAGTTGAAGAGATAAAAACGCAAGCTTAATTGAAAAAACTGAAGCTGATTTGAATTCGATGCAATCCAGAAGAAGTGATCCAGTCCGAGATGTTCGCAAATCATTAGCAACGTATCTGAC
The DNA here is from genome assembly GCF_018687715.1 of Carya illinoinensis. Classification (NCBI taxonomy): domain Eukaryota; kingdom Viridiplantae; phylum Streptophyta; class Magnoliopsida; order Fagales; family Juglandaceae; genus Carya; species Carya illinoinensis. Next base: position 11,274,850 of record NC_056758.1, read on the forward strand.
TAAGATTCTATATAAACATGTCAGCAGAGTCCTTTTCCAAATTAATCACAACATTGTCTATTTGTAGAGGAGTCAATTGAGGGTTTGAGTTGAACACTTGAAGAGCACATATTCACAAGCATTGAGATCTTGAGGATCTTGGTAGAACTTCAAAAGATCGTGTAAGAGAAAATTCTTGATAGAAGGATTTTTCAAAAAGCTCAATCTGTGAGATTGAGTGAAAGCATACTCCGAGGGGGAGTTGCAGCATTCGAGTTTAACCACTAGAGGTTCTAGTTGGAAAGACAAAGATTGGAGAGTATTAGAGGTTCTGATTACCTACTACAGTAGAAGACAAGTGGGTCGCATGTCTTGGGTAAACATGTTTAGTTACAAAGGTTTTGTAAACGTTTTACTTGTAATCCTCTCAATTAATAATATTGGATTTCCCGAGTTTGGTTGTCCAGTAGAATTTTACCTTTGAAGAGTTTTTCAAAGAGTTTCCTTCGTAAACAAATTATTGTGTTAATGCTTTTATTATTTATAATCCCGAGCTAATAGTTTTTGTTCAAGAATTAGCGTGCATAATCAGGAATACATTGAAAATTTTAAAGAGGATGGTGAGAGATGCGTTGGGAACCATCTTACTCCAACTCCCAAGTGCTCATCAACATTGTCTCCATTGATCACGCAGTCCATTTATGACCCGTATTTATTATATTAATTGGTCCTTTTCACAACTAAATAGCAGTATTCAACTGTTCTAAAATGACCTCACCCAAAGACAGACCATGTTGGTTGTATGGTCCATTTCAAAAACAGTTGTATACCTGTTCCAAATAAGACTTTTGACCATTGAGGAGGTGACAATTTTTTCCAAGTGTTACATCATTGCGCATGTCATTAGCCTGCCAAAATATTGAAACATTTATTTGGCTAATCTTTACAGTAGTTCAAGAAATAAGTTTATTTACATGTTTGATTATTGAGATATATTAAACAAACCATCAATTTCACATGAATTTCTGTTTCGGCGTCGTGTTGAGTCTTGTCAAGTTAATGAGTATTAAATTATGAGTTCATTTAGATAGTGAGTTATGATAAGATGAGTTGAGATTAAAATTAAAAGTTAAATAAATATTGTTAGAATATTATTTTTTAATATTATTATTATTTTGAAATGTGAAAAAGTTGAATTGCTTGTTATATTTTGTGTGAAAATTTAAAAAAATTATAATGATAAGAAAAAACATTTTTACTATATATCCAAACGGAACTATATTTATTTATTTATTTTAATATAGGTCTTGAGAAAGCATGCAATGGAGGAACTCTACATATAATTGTAAAGTGCGTAAACGTCACGTAATTTAAAAAAAAGTAGAGTCTATTATTAAAAAATTAATTTTTTTCATGTGGATCTTATGTTTTATTCACTTTTTCTAAAACGATTATGAGGCGGTTGCACAATTTATAATTACAAATATATTTTCTTTTTTCAGAAAGTGTTAATAATGGCTTATGTATAGTACACTTTTTAACTGTCTTTTATTTATATTATTAATTAATGAGGCCACATTAATGGTACCTTGTTAACTTATATGATTAAGACAGTGAAATTCAAGACGAACACTTTTGTAATTGATTATGATAAAATTTAAAATGAATAATAATTTTGCTCATTTTCTATCTTAATACAAGATTGTGAGATGTTGTATTCAGTCCAATGTAATCAGTGAGATGATGTAAGTCTTTAAGTTGCAATAAAGATAATTTTTTTTAAAAATAAAAATTAAAAGATTGTGTTTTTATAAGGATAGAAAATTAAAATAGAGGTTGAAGTACTCATTGACATAGTGGAGATTTTTTGAACTACTCATGACTGGAAATCTCCTTATATATTGCATAGGTATAACAGCTTATGCTTGATTAAAGAGGGGACTTTCTATTTTTTGTAAAAAAAAATTTCAAAAATAAAAATGTTGGGATTATAAAATATAAGACAAGAATAACTATAGAAACTGATATGATACGTTAATTTTTTTATTTTAAACTAAATCTGACATTCGACATTGAATCATATTAATTTATAAATTTTTTTTATATAATCTCTTTATACATCTAAAAATTACCTTTTCAAAATTTTTTTGTTGGGTAACAGTCAAAGAATGAGAGCTCGCCACGCCCAAAATATACTTATCCAATCTCCTCTTCGTCATTGCTTAGGTTATTATTTGTTACACTTGGTTCTTGGTGGATCTTTCTACAGAGGTCCAAGTACGACAAGGCAGCGCATTCCAAATTCAAATTACCCCTTCTTCTCAAGCGTTCTTTTATCTTTTAAGAGTTATGTTATTTAATGTGTATGTAAATATATTGCAAGCTAAACTCCTTACGACTGCTCTTAAAATAGCATTATTGGATGTTGAATGTCATAAAAATGTTGAGTGTTTCTTTCTCAATACCAATTGATTTTAGGTAGATTGACAGCTTAATGGTCTGAAAGATAGAGAAAAGAAAGTTAGCACTATCCTTTAGGATGTTTGCCCATGAATTGATCTGTATTAACTTGGAAAACATGATGGTCCCTAGCACCATAGCACGGTGGCCAGAAGCCCTACTCGGTCATCGACGATATAAGCAATGTTTGACAAGGAGGAAAAGCCGGTTCATGTCTCATATCATGTGGAAAATGTGGAGGAAGAAGGGTTGATTGTAGTAATGCCTTCAACTGAAGAAGGGTTGATTGTGGTGACTTTGCTGAGAAGGAATTGGCTGAGCTATGTGAGTACCGACCTATCCTGTGTCTGGATTCTGGAACCAATAATGCTACCATGTGGGAAAAGAAAGTGAGTTTTAGTTTTGGCAGTTTTTATTTGGCCTAAACTAAAAGTTAAAAAAACATAGTGAAGATTATTAAGGTCTCGTTTGTTTTCACAACTATTCTCATCTAATCTCATCCAATCATTACAACTTTCTTAAATTTTCACACAAAATAAAATAAACAATTCAACTTTTTCAAATCCCAAAACAAAAATAATATTAAAAAATATATTCTAATAATATTTTATTCAACTTCCAACTTTTATCTCAACTCATCTCATTTGCGAAAACAAATAAGGCCTAACAAACTTTTGAAACATCTAATAACGTGTGATATAAAGCAAGCATAAATAATATCACTCTCAAACAGTTCACATAATCATGTTGATAATTGTGCATCCTGAAGGGCACAATTAGTTATTAACATACAAGACATTATCCAAGTGATGATACATTGAAGTGTAAGTAGAGATTAGAGAGTAGAAGAGTATTAACTCTTTGGTGGAGTGTTGGCAAACTTCCATTGTAAATGATCCGTGTTTATAAAGCTTCTACTACCAGCTACCTCTTCGATAGGCACAGCATTAGATATCTCTTTTAGAGTTTCTCCTGTAAGTTTCACCTTCAAAGAGCCAATATTGTCATCCAGGTTCTTGATCTTGGTTGTCCCTATAAAAGTTCAAGGCCAATGAATAGTGAGAAAAATGCAGGTAATATTGTCTCAACTTGCTTTGATCTTTTAAAAGGTGACATATGCATTATAATTACAATTCCTGCAGAAATTGCATCAAAACTCCTTGGACCATGAGGAGATTTGGCACGTTGGATAATTCATCCAGCAAAACGGATTAACAGGGTTCTGGAATCTGAAGCTACTGTGTGTGTGTACTAACTGAATATGATTGGAAACTTATAGATTAGTATTGTAATCTATTTGAGGAAAGAGAAGAAGATACTGCATAAAAGCAGAAGTTGTCAAAAGCAAATTTAATTTCACCTGCGAGATAAAGGAATTCTTCATCCTAACTATGGAATTCATCAATGCATGGCTTTGTCATAAACTTTTACTCTCTTTCATGCTATTCATTCTTGTAACATTTTCCAATACACTCGACGAAAACGAAATCTAATATCATTTGAACATATAACAGGTAGAGAGGAGAGGAACTATGAGGGGTATTCCTCTACTTGGATTTGAGCGGCTGAGAAAGGAAAAGGAAAAATACACTAGGAAAGGAAACAGTATTTTGATAAATAGGAAAGGAAACAGTATTAATAGCATTGGACAGAAATTCAGGCATTTGTTTTTCTGTGTCTCTTTCTCCCACCAAGTTTCTAAGCAAAACATCAAACCAAGCGAATTTTAGATCACTTTAACTAATTAGGGCTAAAAGGTGAAAGTCACTTACCAGGTATGGGTACAACATCATCCCCTTGTTCAAGAACCCATGCTAGTGCTAGCTGGGCAGGAGTGCATTCATGCTTTCTAGCCAGGCTTTCTATTCGAGTATAAATGGTCTTGTTCTTATCCAAATTCTCACCTTGGAACCGAGGATGATTGGCCTTAAAGCAAAAAGAACTAGATTTAGTTAAGAATTTTTATTACTGATGGTAATATTTTTGCCCAAAGGCAAAAGTCCTGAAATCCTCAAGTAAGAGGGTGCTTCAAATAAAGTACAGAATATTGCTAAATGAATCATGACAACTTGAAGATAAGAAAAGAAAAAAACAATGCATTTACATGAAAAGTAGTTTGAGGAAAAAATTCTCTTAAGAAAGAAATGTAACTTAAGAAAAATACATAATACCAGATAGAATGATGTGCTTCTAAAGGCAACTGAATGGACATTTTTATATGCATAAATTGTGTATTCAAATCAACTTTTAAGAGTACAGCACTGCTGAAAGAAGAACATCATACTTGCGAGAAGAATTATGCTGGCAATTATTATACATTGAAAATTAAAAAATGGAGGGGAAATCGATACCAAGTTGCTATTTGTGGCCACAGTTTCAACAACTCCCTTGCCAGCAAAAAAACCGCGACCAAGAGGACTGTATGGAACTATTCCAATTCCAAGTTCCCTGCATGCACAAAAGCATTTAGGGATTATTGTCATAATTCTGGATAAGATGATTATAATATATTGAAATGCAAAATCTACACAAACACACCTTCAATACAAGCAATAATCTTATCTACACACACACACACACACCCCAACAGAAACCAAAGCATACAGAACACATTTGAAATACAAACAATCTAATGTCCAAATCAGAACTTTAACAGACAATAGCTACTGAACAAGTAAGCAGAGCTAGATGGGATTTCTGATATCAAGCATGGAGAAACATGTCAGTAAGGAATTCCTCGAAGGTTTCTTTCAAGTGAAAGCACACATAAGACAAACTTTTGTAAATACGTGGGCTATAAATTGATCAAACCTGCAAAGTGGAATTATCTCTTCCTCGAGATCACGAGTCCAGAGAGACCACTCCATTTGTACAGCTGTGATTGGATGGATGGCATGTGCCCTCCTTATTGTGTCTGGGCTGGCTTCAGATAGACCAATATACTTGACTTTTCCCTCTTCTACCAGTTTCTTAAGTTCACCAACCTACAAACCAATAAGACGCACCTAATGAGTTTTGCCGCCTAATGGCTTCAGATAGACCAATATACTTGACGGTTTCAAACCGCAAATACCAAAACTAAGAAGCAAAACCACCCATTACAGACATCTAGCTGAAACAGAGAAAAATTCACTTACGGTTTCTTCTATAGGTACTTTTGTGTCTATGCGGTGCTGATAATACAGATCAATATATTCCACATCAAGGCGCTTCAAGCTCGCCTCACAGCATGAGCGAACATATTCTGGACTACCATTCACAACTATACCAGAAAAGGACGGTCTTTGGATGCCAAATTTGGTGGCTATTTGAATTTTCTCTCTTGGCAATTGCTTCAAGGCCTGGAGGATATATAATGTTTTTCAGTTAATGTCACAAAGTTGTATTGCGTTCCTCAAATGTTAACAATTTGCTGACAACAGAACAACATAAAAAACCACAAATTTATTCTCCATTTACTACTAAAAAAATCCAACTTCTTGAGAAAGCAAAAGTAGAACTTGGTAATAAACACCTTCCCAAGAAGAATTTCATTAGTATGAGGCCCATAAACGTCGGCTGTATCAAAGAAAGTGATCCCCTTACTGAAAGCATGCTTTATTACTGAGATTCCATCCTCATCAGAGAGAGGAGAATTATAGGCTCCAGTCAGGCCCATACATCCAAACCCCAACTTTGAGACCTGGGAATAAAAGAACAAAAGAAATAAGAATTACAAAGAAATGAACAATATTTAGTCAAAATTAATGAATTGGAGTGATAAACAGCACCAAAAAATTATTCCAATAAAGAAAACTATTACTTAGAACCTATTCTGCATCTTGAACATTATGAAAGACTAATATCATGATTTCCAGAACTTGTTAGTGACACAAGGATATATATTTTCACTTAAATCGACTAAAAGTCTTCCATGATTAGAAGTTATTTCTGCAGTTCCAAACTTATATTGAGGCTTGGTCAAGGAAGAGGTGTTCGTTGATTACAGAATAATAAGTACTCTTTTAAAGACTGCAACTCCACATGATCTCCTTTGATCACAAGAATGCAGAATGAGACTATTAGGACTCAAAACTTTACCTCAATAGTTTGACAACCTCAATCCGTTTAGCAAAATTTATATCTATACAAACTCCATCAACACTACTGCTTTTTAATTCCACTAAAACGTCATGGTGGTTTGTCACAATGCCAAAGCTTATATAGATTACCTCCTACTAAATCATATATCTTCCCTGAGGTTGATACAATTAAAAACACCTATAGAAGCTCGGCCATTGCAGGCTCATGATTTGACCATAGGAAACATTCTTAGAGATGATGCAACTCTTGCTGCAGCAAGCAGTAGGAAGTTCTTCTTGAGCTGTTTACAAAAGTTTAGAAGACATCATTATTGCAGCAACAGCCCAAGACCGGTTTATTTTAAAACTTCTCTACAAACTTAATCTCAATCTCCCTGTAACTAAATAGCTTCGGATGAAAATTGCTCCTAATTTATGGTGCACTCTCCTGTCTCCAAATAGATATTCTCATAATAGTTAACTTGTACACACTCTACACCATCTACAAGAGCTTTAATTTCATAAAAATAACAAATGAAAATCCTGATCACTGAAAAGTAACTTGGAAACTCCCAAAATCAGTTTTAATTTTCTTTTATCCTTTCCTTTATTCAAAGATAAGAGATTTCACAAACTCATGGTTAATGAGTAAATTCATGTCTTCCAAAATATAATGGCTAGGGATATAAAACATAAAACTATCATCAGAACTAAGCCATTCAATGGACATACACATTTGTAAATCCCATGGAAATTTAAAGTCAATGTATTATACATTCCATATTTGTTTCATCATTCAGACTAATCTGTTAAGAAAATGAATTTTAGTGCTGATGGTACAATGTCAGCTTTCAGAAATCAGTGAATGGCATCCATTTGACATTTTTTATGTCAAATACATGATGGCTTGGTCTCGAATTCACTTCTTCGGCTACCTTTTTTTTTCTCTTTTTTTCTTTTTTTCTTTAATATTTGGAAAAGTAAATTTTGCAGCACACGTTTGATTTTGGGACCAGAAAGAAATACATGTTTCCCGACCAGTCTCATCATTTCTTGTGTCATAATGTCATTATCTCACCGTATGGGATAATATGCCACCATTACAATCGATCAATTTGCAATAGAAAAACAAAATGAAACGAAACAATACATAAAATGCAAAAGAAGGATTCACATAGTTTTTCATTTGAAACCATTCATAGGTCTGTGTCTACAAGCATGCATTAGCATTTTCACAATCACAGACCCCCTCAACCAAATAAAAACTCGAGAAGTTTGTCCATCAAAGATCATCTCAACCAAATAAAAATCGTCTAAAAACTATTCAATACTGCCAGTTCCAACAAATCAGGAATTCCAACAATCTAATCACAATCTGATAGCAAAACTGTCATCATTAGTCTACAAAGTTCTAAAAAATTCTTGGGACTTTAGAATCTCAAACTATGCAGATTGGTATTCAAAGAAATGCGACTTGAGCAGATGCAAGTGGAACATTCTTGAAAAATAAAATTGAAACGGGTATGCAAGGAATGAAAGTGGGGAGTTACCTCAAGGCCTAGATTGCCCAGTTTAACCCTTGGAATTTGGACTTCATTTCCTTGTGCCATCTTTTTAACACTAGTGTTTCTGTCCTCAAGATTCGATGTTTCAATGCGTCTCAGACGCGTGTATATATATAGAGGGCAGGAGATGCAACAACAGTGAGAGAGAAGCCACTACTGTCCTTTCTTACTAACAGTAGGAGCTCGGATGTTTTTGCTGTTTTGGTTATAAATTTATAACATTATAATGGCTACTCGAAATATCCTTATCCAACCTGCTTTTCGTCATTGCTTAGGTCATGAAGTGTTTGACTGTCAGTATATATCAGAAGGATATTGCTTAAGAAAATGTTTTTAAATAATATTATAAATTTAAAAAAATATATTAAAAAATATAAAAAAAGGTATAAAAAAAAAAGAAAAAAATAAAAATAGCTTATTAACTACCATTTGTGACTGTAGGAGTATTCATATCTGAAACTCGATTCCTTCTCCTCGTACCCTTTTTTAAGAGAGAAATAATATTTAAATTTTGAAGATTTTACATATTTTTTAATTAAAAAAATGTAGATCTATATAAAAAACTGATTTTTAATAATAAATTTCATTATTTTTTAAAGGAATACGTAAATTTAAAAATTTAACTATAAGATGAGTGCATAAAATATATAATTTATTGTGAAATCACTTCAATTATAAAAATAATATAAAAAAGCTAATATTTCTATATATGAACGAATCAATTATTTTTTCTTATCCTGTTATCCAGATTCCCTTTCGTCATTGCTTATGTGTCTTTGTTTCTTTCTTCTTTTTCTCTGAGATCATTGCTTATGCTAGCAGGTGATTAGTAGAGGGGAACCCGATCCCTTGTGATCACATAAGTGGCTATAACTTTGAAATTGTGGCTGATTTCAGGCCAGCGAGAACGGCTTTAGCACTTTTCAGCCTCTCTTTACGTCATCGATTATGTCATTACCATCTTTGCATTTTTTGTGTTTTTGTTTAATTTTCTGTTGTGTTTAAAAAAAAAAATTAATAATTTTATATTTTATTTGTAGTAAAGTTTTGGCAACAAAGTGCTGTGAGGTCCTCCTTTGCCACAACTCAGAAAATGAGTCCGACAATAAAGAGACTACTGAAGAGAAATTTTCAGTTTTTTCAACAAAAAAAAATCCATTTTCCATCTTGTGAGAGCCTAAGGGTTAAAATCTTAACAAATAAAATTAATGTCCAATAGTGCCAAGGTTGTAATTAGATCAATGTTTGAGTTTTTAATAATAAGTATCATGGTAGAGATCATCTCACGAGTATGAGTCATGGAGGGGACAAGTTACAGTCGATTAAAATGCTTGTGGCCTCTAAATGGAGGTTATTGTTAGTCTTGATGTTAAGTCATTAAATACAACAAATTGATTAGATTTGGGTGTTGAGAAGTGTTGAGGAAATTTATGAATAGTAATAAAAAGTAGGTGAAAAGTAATAATAAAGTAATAAATAGTAATAAAAAGTAGGTAAAAAGTAATAAATAGTAATAAAAATAGATAAAAGTAATAATAGAATAATAAATAGTAGTGAGAAGTGTTGAAGAGAGCTGAGATACTCTTAGTATCCATCGGGTTAGTGTCGATAGAGTGACCATTGTGGATGTCGGATTTATATAAGTGTGGTAGAATATTATAATCTTAAAGATCAAGGGTTGAACTAACTAAATTAATATCCAATAATTTTAAAATGTTTTGGGTGAATGGTTAGCTCTTTTTAACAATACTAGGTAAAAGTAACGTACAATGCACGTTTGCTTAATTTATATTTAATTTTTTTTGTTAAAAATTAATTTTTTATTAATAAAAATGTAATATTTTTAGTTAATTAAATAACTAACGATATAATGTTTATATAATTAATAAATAATTACACGTTGTGATATATTATAAAAGAAAAACATTAATAGAATCTATAGTATGGTCCTATAAATAAACATTGCCCATAGTTTTATGAAAGTTGTTTGAGATAATTTTAATTCTATGATGACAATCCAACATTTTTCTCATCTTGCACTGCTTCAATAGAGAGGACATTAAAATGCCTATATTTTTTCTCTTTCAGTTTCTCTAGATCTACATAAACTTGAATCTTCCAATTTTTTTTTTTTATAATTTTACCGCAACGCTTTTAACATATAGTCAATATTCCTACAAATAAATATTGAATAGCAGATTAATATTTCATATATTCAACGTATAAAGTAAGAAGATAACAAAATATGAATAAACTATAATATAACTATTGATTAAAAGAAAAATCCAACAAATCATAAACCTGAGAATTTCAAATTTTTTAAGTTTAGCTTCTAGAGAACCAAACGCAACATTATGATTTTCTTTCTGTCATAGCTATAATAATACATCAACGAAACCAACCAATGTTTATGAAATCAATTCTAAACTCTTCGTTGAATGAAAACATTTTCCTCTGAAATAGTAATCCAAGATAAACTAAGTAATTTGTAAACAGAATGAATCTATCTCATATGAGAACAAATTGTTTCCCTAATGTTTATATATAAAAAGTGGCTATGAAACATATTTTTGTTGTTTTAACAGAAGTTTGTTGTTTTACCGTTAGTTTCAGTATTCCCGTTAAAGTTAACTCCGTTTACTAAATCTGTCTAAATTCATTTCCAAATTTTTAATGATTTGTTTGAAAACATATGTGTTTGAATGATGTCTGGAAAGAAAATGAGATGAGATGAGATTAGATAAGATATGTTTCCAAACATCCTTTAGGTGCTATTTGAATAGTGAGTTAAGATTAAATGAGTTGAAATAAAAATTGAAAGTTAAATAAAATATTGTTAAAATATTATTTTTTTAATATTATTATTATTTTAGAATTTGAAAAAATTAAATTATTTATTATATTTTATGTAAAAATTTGATAAAGTTGTAATTATGAGATAAAATATTTTTACTATAACCTAAAGATGCTTAAGGATATTTATAGGTTCTTTTTCTTGTACAACGACGTTAGCCCACATGGCTCACTTTGTATTCTTTTTATTTTTATTTTTTTAAACAAGTATTCATTTAATATAAAGAAACATAAGGTACTTGTTTCTTTATATTCTACTTTTTATTCATAAATTTATTGTTTTAAACAAGAAAAAATAATCTGATAATTAATGAAAAACATTTGATCAACTTATACCAGCTAAATGGGATAATAGTATACAATTTAACTTGCTTTAAATATTATTTTTATAAAATAATTTATAAAATTAATATCATTTTACAAAAATATCTTCAATATAAAAATATTGCTTAAAAATATACACGTGCATCATTACTCTGCTGAAAAAGTATTGAAATATTGCATCCAAGCCATCCATCCACACAGGTATTGAAGAGTGTCTTACAGGCAGTGCGAGAGACGAAACCGTTGAAAAGCTTATAAACACATCCTCCTTTTTCGCTCTTCGACCAACCGATGGACATGTTGCTAATAATAACATAATAAATGAATTCAATAAACGGAGTTAACTTTTAACGGAAGCAGTCAAATTAACAGTAAAACAATAAATTTCTGTTAAAACAATAAAAATCTGTTACATAGCCACTTTTTATATATAGAAGATAAAACAACTTTTCTTATAGCAACCCCAATAACTCATGAAACACCCCAGCTTTTGTTTACCTCCTATAAGGGCAAAATACCATAATTGTAACACCCGGGTCCAAGTCAATCTGTTTTCAATGTATATACTTTTTTTTATATGTACGAAAAGTTTATTTGAGTTTTCAAGTTTATTTAGTTTTTTAGTAGACTACGGGCCTAAAACATCTCTTTTGATGAATTAGGATTTTCTTTGAATTTGATATTTAGGTTAAAAATATTTTTATGGATCGAGATATTTTTTTTGAACCAGTTAAATTTTCTTTTTAAGTTTGAGTCAAGGTCTAAAATTCAAGAAAGAGCCGATTTATTTATTTGTTTATTTATTTATTTTTATGACTTTATTTTCTTGTATTGTTCAGGATCACGCACAGCCCTTAGACTCCACTTCATGCACGCTTCGATCACGTCCATTTTTCTCTTCATACATGTCTCTTTCCTTAGGGTTTATTTATTTATTTATTTTTTGGTTTCCTATTTATACAACGGGTAGTGTTTACTGCATGAAGAAACATCAAGCCACAACCTCCCTCCACTTAGAGAACACCCACCCCCTCATTCTCCCCTACGTAAGCACTGCAAACCCACCACCTTGAGGCAGCCTTTGACCAGCCATGCGAAACCGAAGTCAGGTCATCTATGTTGTGGCTCCTCCCTCGAATCACTATCGTGTGATAGCAACTGCCCAGGCTTAACCACCACTATCTCGACGTGAGCTACTTTGCTCCTTCATAAAAGCCAACCACCCTGAGCCTCTGTTTTAGCCATCCTTTGTCCAACCCGAGCCATTATTTTCCAGCGTGAACAACCTAAAACTGGCCCCTGTTTCCTCTCACCAAAATAGAGCACGGTGTGATTGTAGGATTATGGAGCCTGGTTTGAAAGCTATAAAGGCACCAGGGGGTTGTTCGCTTGGTTGTGGCTCGAGCGAAGCTCAGTTTGCTTAAGATGCACACGAGTGCAGACTCATGGACTCGAGCGAAAGAAGAATCCTAGAGAGTTGAGATTGTGCAGTAAAACACTTATAAATCTCCTCTGAAGAAAATCTCTTGCAAGTTTCGTGGATGTATACGATGCTAATGCATTTGAAGATGCATTTGAAGAGGCATTTGGACATCCATTTGAAGACGAACCTGCAGATGCATTTGATAGCAGAAGTCTCTCATGTCAAAGAAAGAGGTGCATTCATGTGAAGAATAAATCAGTTTATAAGCAACCTGGCATGGCACACTTGGGTGGAGGGGGTGATTATTGAAAGCCACCCAAGTGGCCTGCTGCACATGCACCGTTTGGTGCTTTGGTTTATTAGGCACCGTTTGGTGCTTTTGTTTTATTAGGCACCTCCCCAAACATCATGCAGCAGATTGCTGCACCGTAGAGATCTACTCTCCTATAAATAGGAGAGCTTAACTGTGCAGAAGTGCGGTGAGGGGAGAAGAAAAGAAGAGAGAAAGAGGGTACGTGAGAGAGAAAAAGAGAATTTGTAAATTTTTTTGTAAATCTTATACAAATTTAGTAAAAGAGGCTCTAGTGGATGTAGGCAATTTGCTGAACGACTTAAATATCGTCTTGTGTGATTTTTGGACAGGCCGGAGGCGCAACAATTAGTATTAGAGCTCTGGTTCGAGCTGTCCAAAAATTCAAGTTGGTTAAAATCCATTTTTGACAACTCTAGGGTGTTCCTCGCGTCGAGACAAATCCGTTGCTGCAAACAGAATCGAAAACAGAGGTCGGAAGAGCCCACACGCGCCCTGAGAAGATTGGCGCGTGCATCTGCTGCAACTCACGCGCCCCCACGTGCATCGGAGGTTGAAGATGACTGAGCCACATGTGCCCACACCCCCCATGCATGCCAGAGGAGGAAGACACTTGGCAGACACGAGCCCACGCGCCTTCACGCGCGCCAGGAGAAATCGGCACGTGTACCACATGCGCCCACTCGCACTGTGCCGTGCGTGCGTCTCACGCGCCAGATAATCTGAACCGTCCACGTGTTACAGATCATTTTGGGATAGATCTACGCTAGTTGGAGTTCAATTACGATGATCAAATAGTGTTGACAAATTATTTGGATCATTCAGGACTCATCCGTAAGGTGGGAATGTTGATATTCACCATCGGTACATTCGATTTGAACCGTCCACTTATTGCAGATCATTTTGAGCTAGATCTACACCAATTGGAGTTCAATTGCGATGATCAAATAGTGTTGACAAATTATTTGGATCATTCCTGACTCATCTGTATGGTGGGAATGTTGAGGTTCGCCATCGGTACATTCGATCTGAACCGTCCATAGTTGCATATCAGTGTGGGCTTGATCGTAGCTAGTCGGAGTCATGACAGACTCATTTGTTTTGGGCTTGATCGCAGCCAGTTGGAGTTGTGCCAGACTCATTTACTTTGGGCTTGATCTCAACCAGTTGGAGTCATGCCAGACCCATTGGTTTTGGGGCTTGATGTCAGCCAGTTGGAGTTCAATGTTGTTGGACTCAGTTCGTTTGGGCTTGATTTAAGCCAATTGGAATCGTGAGGTTTGAGGAGCAAACTTCAGATCATTAGATGATTCTGATTAACTTATTATATCAGCAGGTTTTGGCAGTCATACAACTCATGGAACATAATGTTATTGAGAGGAGAATCGCAACGGATCTCATTGTGGCTTTCTTTGAAAAGCCAGTTGCAAATAACAAAGTGCAGATGAAGAAACAGCTCAATTTCAGAAAAGGCAGAAGGTACTATTGTTGCCCAATAGTATTTGGCGTTGTGGTAAAAAAAAGTTAGGAAGTCATGAGAATGGCTATGAGTAATTCTGTAAAAAAGACGAAGTTGAAGTTTCTTAATATAAGAGATCTTATCCTAGATGAAGAGGTGCGCAGAAGAGATTCTGGCAAGATCTAGAGTTGTTGGTCCTGAATGTTGATAGTAAGGGCAGAGGCAAGTCAAGATCTGGACAACAGATGATTCGCTAAAAATTATGGCAAGACAGGCCACAAGAAACTGCTAAAATCAGGAGAAAATTGAGAATGATGCTGTGAATATAGTGACTGAAGAAATACATAGCTTTGCATTTCTTATAGTGCACAATGTTGTTAAAGACAGCTTAAAGACAGCAGCCATTCAGTAGTGTTTTTCTCAGAAAGACATGGAAGGTCACGAATGATTCATTGGTCTTGGCTCATGGTAATGGTCGTGTGAATTAGATGTGGAAGTTAAAGGAATTCAGTTTTACTTTTGCTCATCTAAGCTTGAAGAAATCTCCCTAGACCATGACATGAAGTAAAGGTGTGAGAGATGGGAACAAAATGTTAGATGTTCCAGGGATATCTACACCTAAAGTTGATGATCACATAACTATCAAGACGATCAGACCTCCATGGTGGTTACTACCTTAAACTATATCCTGTCTTCAGCCGATGTGCCCATCTTGTGTGTAGTCTCTGCTAACTTTGACTTGCATAATATCCATTCTTGCAAGATTTTTCTTCATACCATACGTGATGAACTAAAGTTATACATCACTTTAGTTAGTCTTCTAACTTGAAGACATGAGCTGTGAAATTGTATAAGGGATCATGCTGGAGATAGAGGCTAGCATGTTGAGAACCAGTCTCCAAGTTGGAGATTGGTGTGATTGTAGGATTATGGAGCCTGGTTTGAAAGCTGTAAAGGCACCAGGGGGTTGTTCGCTTGGTTGTGGCTCAAGCGAAGCTTAGTTTGCTTAAGATGCACACGAGTGCGGACTCATGGACTCGAGCGAAAGAAGAATCCTAGAGAGTTGAGATTGTGCAGTAAAGCACTTGTAAATCTCCTCTGAAGAAAATTCCTTGCAAGCTTCGTGGATGTATACGATACTAATGCATTTGAAGATGCATTTGGAGAGGCATTTGGACATCCATTTGAAGACGTACCTGTAGATGCATTTGATAGCAGAAGTCTCTCATGTCAAAGAAAGAGGTGCATTCATTTGAAGAATAAATCAGTTTACAAGCAGCATGGTATGACACACTTGGGTGGAGGGGGTGATTGTTGAAAGCCACCCAAGTGGCCTGCTGCACATGCACCATTTGGTGCTTTGGTTTATTAGGCACTGTTTGGTGCTTTTGTTTTATTAGGCACCTCCCCAAACATCATGCAGCAGATTGCTGCACCGTAGAGCTCTATTCTCCTATAAATAGGAGAGCTTAACTGTGTAGAAGTACGGTGGGGGGAGAAGAAAAGAAGAGAGAAAGAGGGTACGTGAGAGAGAAAAAGAGAATTTGTAAAATTTTTTGTAAATCTCGTACAAATTCAGTAAAAGAGGCTCCAGTGGATGTAGGCAATTTGCTGAACCACTTAAATATCATCTTGTGTGATTTTTGGACAGGCTGGAGGCGCAACAGAGCATAGTTCCTCCTAGCTTCCACCCTCATGGCTGCCTCCAGTCTCGGCTTAGTGAAACCCAAAGACGCCAAACAATTCCATCGCATCTCTGCCCGTCAATGCCATAAATTCCTCTTGGTTCCTCTCACTCTGTCACTCTCCGTTTACACCCAACCATCTCAGATCTCTCTTCACTGCCAATTAGCCCCTGTTTTTTTTTTTTTTGGAAACCAAAACAGAGCAACCTCCATTTACCAATTTCTTAGCTGCACTCTATCTCAGCCTCACCAACCTGCTCGGTGCTGCCCAGTTGCTCAACCCCAAAACCACGACGGAACAGACATGAAACACAAAGAAAAAGCCTAAACAATTGTCGTCTGTGCCTCCTCTAGTCACCCCATGCTGATTCAGTAAACCCACATCGAGTTCCTCCCACTTTCTCACTCTCTGTCTCCCTCTCTTTCATCACTCGCTTTTTCTCTCTCTCTGTGCTCAACCCTCAGCTCGATGGCATCTCAGCCGCACCACCTTGATCCACCTCGTCTTCCTCTCTCTCTGTAAGTTTTTGACGTGTAGCCCTTTTTCAAGCAAGAAGCCTTCTTTCAGTTTTGAAGAAATTAGAAAGTGATCACGCCCCTCATAAAGCTGGTTAAGGAGGAATGATTTTACGTTTATAGCCTTTGATTTTTTTTTTTTTAAACCAAAGCATGAGGATTTTTAAGGTTATTTTTCAGTCACTCATTGGATTAGTTTTTATGTCTAGCCTTTAAGTCTTTTGTAGTAAATTATTGAATATATTTCAGTGGACTGGTTTCTATTTGGTTTCTTTTTATATATTTTTTCAGTAGTGTGTTGTGTTAAGTTAATTCAAAGTAAAATGTTTTTAAGTTGAGTTCAAGTTCTAAATTATTTTCGATCGGATAATATTTTTATTTCAGTGACTTTTTATTTTTTTTAAATGGGTTGGTTTTGTTGTCTTTTAAATAGACTTGTGAAATAAGTAGGAATTAGGTTAGGTGAAAATTAAGTGGATAATTGATAGTTTCGGGAAAGGATGGTATTTTAGGCATTATGAGAATTTTGGGTTTTGAGGATTTAGAACAAGTTAATTTGGTATTTTGGATTTAAATATCGAAATATATATTGGACTAGAAATTTACAAGAATTACGTGATTATTTTTATAGGTGGCAAATAGCTTTCATTCGGCATATTGAAGAAATTTTATGAAAAAGTCAAGAAATTCAGGTAAGCAGGGTTCCTATGTTAGGTTTTACACGAAATTATTGAGATTAAGGTTGACTTTCTAAAAATTTTGCATATTTTGTTGTGAAATTAGAACTTGGAAAAAATAACCTCAGTCTTTTTTTTGCATTACTCATGAAATCGGTATAAAAAAAGAGAAAATATTTTCTGACATGCATTATGTAAACATGAGCTATATTTTTGTCATGCTAAATCTGAAATGTGAAAAAGAGCGATATAAAAAATCTAAAAATTTGTGAATTTATTTAGAAAGATGCTTCAAATTTTGTTTTCAGAATGTGAGAATGATCTAAATATGTTTTGGTACTCTGTTTTATTTTTATATGGCATTTGAAAAACCTTTGGCATGGTATACTGATTTTTTATTTGGCTCTGTTTTGCTCTGCTCTGTTTGGGTTGTTACCAACTTATCTATCTCTGAGTGCACTCACTTTGGAAGCAAGGTGGTTTATTTGTTGTCTTTTCTATGTACACACTTGGGGCTCCTAGAATAATAAGGGAAAGATTCATCTCTATCTTTACCCGGTTTGATCACCGATAATAGCATAACCCTACCACAGGGATTAAATATGGTCTCTGTTTTGTGAGATGCTCTGTTTTGATATGATGATGGTGCTTAGGTTATGTTATGCCAAACTACTCTGGTTTTTATGAGTCTTAAAACCATCGCTCTATTACGTTTGAAAATATGTTTTGTTCTGCATGATAACATGGAAAAATATTTTGTTCTACATATTGTACTTTGTAAATGCTCATATTTGCACACTATTTGAAAAAGTTCGATGATCATATATGAATAAGGCTAAGGGTACAAGTATTTTTAGAGGATCATATTTTGTAAGTTTGTTTACCTTTGAAGGTTATTTTGGTACGTCGAGTTATGAGAAATTCGAGTCTTTGTGGGGTTGTCATTCTATTTTATTGAGGATTTTGGTTAATATTTCTATGGAGGAACATAGATATTTGACTTAAGCAAATGAATTAATATCTATGGAGTTTTCTGGATTATATAATTTGTGATATTGGAGTTGATATTTAGTAATAAGAGTTAACTCTCCGGACATTCGGGACTTGCGTGTTACAATTGAAATTAAATTTTGAAAACAGCTTGGTCCTAGACCCACGTGTTACATTCTCTCCCCCTTAAAAAGAATTCGTCCTCGAAATTTGTTGCACGAAAAATCAAGACTCGAATACTTAAACCTTCATACATATTTGCACATATTCATCACCCTTCGAAAAAATCCAAATCACGTCTAAAGTATAAACCTCGACAATACAATTAAAAACCTAATAACAATTCTGAACTCTCCACATAATCCATGAACCTAATACAAATAGCGAAATAAAATCTCAAACAACCATATCACCAAAACCATGCTTCCACTGCACACTCAAACAACTTGTAGTCCCAAATGCATTGTATCTTAATCAAGTACATTTGAAAAGGAATTAATCACCATATTGGATTTTACAAGCCTAATAATTCCTCTAAAACATTAATGTCACAAGTCTAAACCAACAGTTCCTAACCAAAACTCGTTCCACAAAGTCAACATGAAATCTAAACCTTAAATTTTCACATAATCATTTCTTAGTCCTCAAATTTCTAAACCTCAAATCAAAAGTCACCTCCTCAACCTCCTGATATCCAACACCTCATATGTTATAGTCCGTTGAACCTCAAATCTAGCTTTCAATCATACTTATGTTCACTTCCAAAGTCTACACCTCCAATTCATGTTCAACAGCCTACAGAAAAAGCCAATCGAATCTACAACCTTAAAGTCCCAAAACCTCAATTCATAAAGTATACAGAATCTCAAACGTGGCTCTAATACTTATTGTAACGCCTTGGTCCCGGAGATCCGGAGAGTTGGCTCTTTTTACTGAATATCAATTCCAATATCACAATCTATATAATCTAGAAACTCCATAAAATATTAATTCATTTGCTCAACACAAATATCCATGTTCCTCTACAGAAATACTAACCAAAATCCTCAATAAAATAGAATAACAACCCCACAAAGACTCAAATTTTCCACAATTCGATGTACCAAAACAACTGCCAAAGGTAGACAAACCTACAAAATATGATTCTCTAAAAATACTTGTACCCTTAACCTTATCCATATATGTTCATCGAACCTTTCCAAAACTTCCTACTCGTGTTCTCCAGCTGAACCATCAAAATATTTGAAAAATGTTATGGAGATAAGGAGTAAGTTATTAACAACTCAGTAAGTAGAAGATATATACTAGCATGCAAACATGAGCATTTACAAAGTACAATATGCAGAACAAAAAATTTTCCAAAGTTATCATGCTGAATAAAACATATTTTCAAACGTAATAGAGCAATGGATTTAAGACTCATAAAAATTAGAGTACTTTGGCATAACATAACCTAAGCATTATCACATCAAAATAGAGTATCTCACAAAGCAGAGACTATGTTTAACCTTCGTGGTAGGGTTGAGCCATCCTCGGTGGCCAAACCGGGCAGAGACAGAGGTGAATCTTTCCCTTATTATTCTCGAAATCTCGAGTGTGCATATACGAAAAACCACAAATAAATCACTTTACTTCCAAAGTTGGTGCACTCAGAGACAGAGGAGTTGGTATCAACCCAAACAGAATAGAGCATAGCAGAGACAGAGTCAGATACAAAATCAATATACTATGCCAAGGTTTTTTAGATGCCATATCAAAAGAAAATAGAGTACCAAAACATATTCAGATCATTTTCACATTCTGAAAACAAAAGTTAGAGCATTTTTCTAAATAAATGCACAAATTTTTAGATTTTTCATATCGTTATTTTTCACATTTCAGAGATTGCATGACAAAATATAGCTTATGTCTATACAATGCATGTTAAAAAATATTTTTCCTTTTTCATACCGATTTCATGAGTAATGCAAAGAAATGATCGATGTTGTTTTTTCCAAGTTCTCATTTCATAACAAATCATGTAAAGTTTTCATAAAGTTAACTTCAGTCTTAATAATTCATGTAAAACCTAGCATAGAAACCCAACTTATCTAAACTTCTTGACTTTTTCAGAAATTTTTCTCAATAATGTGGAATAAAAATTATTTGCCACGTATAATAATAATCACGTAATTCTCGTAAATTTCTGGGCCAACACATATTTCGATATTTAAACCTGAAATGCCAAATTAACATGTTCTAAATCCTCATAATTCCTAAAATACCATCCTTTTCTGAAACCATCAATTATCCACTTAATTTTTACTAACCTATTTCCCACTTATTTCACAAGTCTATTTAAAAGACAACAAAACTCAAGCCATTTAAAAAAATGAAAAGTCACTGAAATAAAATATTACTGGACCCAAAATAATTTCAAACCTAAACTCAACTCAAAAATATTTTACTTTGAAATAACTTAACACAACGTAGTAAAAACAAATATAAAAAGAAATTAAGCAGAAACCAGCCCACTGAAATACATTCAATAATTTACTACAAAAGGCTTAAAAGCTCGACGTAAAAACTAATCCAGTGAGTGACTGAAAAATAACCTTAAAAATCCTCATGCTTAGGTTTTTTAAAAAATTAAAAAAAAATAAAAAAATCAAAGGGTATATAAACGTAAAATCATTCCTCCTTAACCAGCTTTACGAGGGGCACGATCACATTCTATTTTCTTCGAAACCAAAAGAAGGCTTCTTGCATGAAACAGGGGCTGCACATCAGAAACTTACCAGGAGAGAGGAAGACGCGGCATAGACGCCGTCGAGTTGAGGGCTGAGCACACAGAGAGAGATAGAGATGAGAGAGAGAAAAGGCGAGTGATGAAAGAGAGGGAGACAAAGAGTGAGAAAGTGGAAGGAACTCGGCGTGGGCTTATCGAATCAGCACGGGGTGACTGGAGGAGGCACAGACGACGATTTTTTAGTCTTTTTCTTGGTGTTTCACGTCTGTTCCGTCGTGGTTTTGAGGTTGAGCAACTGGGTGGCACCTAGCGGGTTGGTGAGGCTGAGATGGAGCGCGGCTGTGAAACTGGTAGATGGAGGTTGCTCTGTTATGGTTTCCATAAAAAACAGGGGCTAGTTGGAAGTGAAGAGAGATCTGGGATGGTTGGGTGCAAACGGAGAGAGACAGAATGAGAGGAACCGAGAGGAATTTACGGCGTTGACGAGCAGAGATGCGGTGGAACTGTTTGGCGTCGCTGGGCTTCACCAAGCTGAGACTGGAGGCGGCTATGAGGGTGGAAACTAAGAGGAAATATACTCTGTTTTGTTGAGGGAAAACAGGGGCCGGTTTTAGGTTGTTCACGCTGGAAAATAATGGCTCAGGCTGGACAGAGGGTGGCTAAAACAGAGGCTCACGGTGGTTGGCTTTTGTGAAGGAGCAAAGTAGCTCTCATCGGTGGTTAAGCCTGGGCAGTGGCTTTCACACTGCGGTGATCCGATGGAGGAGCCGCGACATAGATGGCCTGGCTTCGGTTTCACAAGGTTGGTCAAAGGCTACCTCAAGGTGGTGGGTTTGCAATGCTTACGATGGGGCAGAATGAGGGGGTGGGTGTTCTGTACGTGGAGAGAGGTCGCGGCTTGAGGTTTCTTCATGCAGGAAAAACTACCTGTAGTATAAATAGGGAACCAAAAGAAATAAATCTAGGGAAAGAGACGTGTATGAAGAGGAAAACAGACGTGATCGAAGCGTGCATAAAGTTGAGTCAAAGGGGCTGTGCGTGATATTTAATAACACGTGAAAATGAAGTGATGAAAATAATAAATAAATAAATGAGCTCGAGCTCTTTGTTGAATTTTGAATTTCGACTCAAACTTTAAAGAAAATCTAACTTGTTCAAAAAAATATTTCGGCTCATAAAAAATTTTTAATCTAAATATTAAATTCAAAGAAAATCCTATTTCACCAAAAGAGATGTTTTAGGTCCATAGTCTACTAAAAAATTAAATAAATAAATAAATTTGAAAACTCAAGTAGATTTTTCGCATATAAAAAAAAAAGATTTTTGAAAACAACTTATTCCTAGACTCAGGTGTTACAATAACCAAGAAAGAAGTAATTTAATTTTGCTATTATTTTCTGTCAGTTAAATAAATTTGTTTCAAAAGGCTTTGGTTGTCAGTGTCATCGTCGTCGTTGTTATTATTATTGTTATTGTTATTATTATTATTCATAAATTGTGTCCATATATATAAAGAAAAATGATACTCTTATACTTCATTTATTACTTTACTATTTAGCTGTTTTTTCCTTTTACTCTTTGAATCTGGATTGAAAATCTTGTAATATGACTTTCTTGCATAATTTAGAATAAAAAAATTCAATCAACTAATGCAATCATGTAATTTATAAAAATATATTTCATCTTTTTTATTTTATAAAATTAAATTTATTTTTAATTAAATTAAATGATTAAGTTAGTTGATTAAATTTATTTTCTTCTAAATTATGAAAGACTGCCATATTCTAGGATTTTTAATCCAAATTCAAATAGCTTATTAGTAAAGCAGTATGAAAGGAAGTGTAAGGGTATCATGGATGGGTAAGGCTTCTTGGTGGTGTCTATGCTGCCATGCCATCAAGGTAATCATCTTAATATGAGATCCAATCCTCAGCGACCGGTTTTTGGTCCTCTCCTTTTAGGGTGAGGTTTAGTCTCTCTAGGAAGAGTAGTGTCCCTTAAGCTAGCTTGGCTGGTTTGTAGTGGAGCCATGGATGCAGATTTAGCAAGACAATGGGAGGAATTCAGCCTTACTGAGAAGGAGACAGGTGTGGTAATCCTACCATTCAAAGTAACACAGAAGCTCATGCAACAAGGCAAGTTTTGTCTATTGGCTATGATAATAGCAGAAAGATTAGTCAACCGAGAAGCTTTCAAAACAACCATGTCCAAAGTATGGAAATGCAAGAGTTGGATTCAATTCTCAGAAGTAGGAACCAACAAGTTTTTTATAGAATTTAACCATGAGCAAGACTTGCAACAGGTTATAAGTGGCATACCATGGTCTTTCGACAGATGGTTAATATGTCTACAGCCATTTGAAGGCCACAGGTTGATTAACAAGGTCCTCTTTCACATAGAGGTGTTCTGGGTGCAGGCCTTTAACATGACATTTGCTAGCATGACACATGAGGAAGAAACTCAGATTACAGAAAACAGTGGGAGAGTATTAACTGTCCAAGCAGATGAGAGGGGCATAGGCTGGGGGAAATGCATGAGGATGAGGGTGGAAGTTGACATCTCCAAGGCACTCAAAAGGGGAATTTTCCTGACTTTTGAAGGGAAAAAAACTTGGGTATCCTTCAAGTATGAACGCTTGCCCAATTTCTGTTTTAAGTGTGGGGTAATAAAACATGACCAGAAGGGGTGCCATGCTGCATCCACAAGCAAGGCTAAGTTGCAGTATGGCTCTCGGATGCATTCACCATCTTTTAATGATCATGAGGTCACAAGGAAGAAGTATGGTAATGAACCTTGCCACCAACATGCAGAAGAGCAGCCATAGAGGGAGGAGGGGAAGGTCAGGGATGAAGGGCAAAACTGTCAAGATGAACCAACAATGGAAAGCCTGGACACCAGCCTACCTGATATTGACAAAACAGAAACCAAAACAGCAAATGCAGACATGCTTTCTAACTATCAACCTGCAGAGACTATTCAACTTCCTTTTAAGGAAACTGGGAGGGTTCCACTTATGGACATTTCAGATAACAACTTTAATGTTGCAAGGGATGGTCTGATGCAATCCTCTGAAAGGACTATGGACTCAATCCTCATAGCAAACGCAGCAAGGCACTCAAGGGACCAAGAGGCCATTAAGGGCCTCGAGAGAAATGATGACCTGGGGTCACAGGCCTCATCCCTGGCCCAATTTGTTTCAAAACAGATTCAGGCCTTGGAGACTATACAGAAAAGGGCTACCTGGAAAAGGAAGGCAAGAGATAAAAACATGGAGAGTCAACTAGCTGGCCTAGAGGAGGACAAAAAAAACAGGCTTAAAGGGATTTAAAGAGAGGGGCCTCCTTTGATGATAGAAATAGAATGCAAAGTTTTCAAGAAGCCAAAGACTGAGCAGGTATGTGTCTCACTAGCTTATAGCATAATTGGGGTGGAGGCTGACTTTCAGTCCCACCCAATGAAATGAATTGCTTAAGCTGGAACTGTCGAGAGCTTGGGAACCTTCGGGCAGTGAATAATTTGTGCCTTATGGTGCAAAATAAGTCCCCATCTTTTGTTTTCTTAATGGAAACAAAATGCACAAGACCAAAATTGGAATCAATCAAGAAACTTTTGAGATATGAACATAGTTTTGTAGTCAACTCAATAAGGGTCAGTGGAGGCATTGCTTTTTTCTAGAAAGAGGAAATAGAGGCTGAGATCATATCCTACACTCAGTCCCATATCTCACTCCTAGTTAAAGGGTTGAAGGAGAATGTGACATGGCACATAGCTGGTTTCTATGGAAACCCAAGCACAACACAAAGACATGAAAGTTGGCAACTCCTACAAGCTTTGACACCTATTACAGCAATTGGTTGGCTGTGTGTGGGTGACTTTAATAAGATTCTGAATTATGGAGAGGGGGGGGGGGTCTCTGAGACCTTATAGACAAATGGAACTCTTTCAAGAAGCTATGTATAGAAATGGCCTCAGTGCTATGGGATTCTTAGGTAACAAATTTACATGGTCAAATGGCAGAACAGGAGGGACCTTTACCAAGGAAAGGCTTGATAGAGCCTTCTGTAATGCAACATGGTTAGATCTATTTAATGACTCAAGGGTCATCACCCTCCCTGCCATGAACTCAGACCATAATCTCATCTAGGTTACCTTTGATCAGCTACAGACCAATGACAATAGAAAACTCAAGCCTTTCAGGTTTGAAGCTACATGGTTACTGCATGAAGAGTGTTCTAAGATAGTAGAGGAAGCTTGGCAAGCACCAAGATTAGAAGGAAACAAAATGCAACACATGTCAGAGGGCATGAAGCAATGAAAACAAAGGCTACAAGTGTGGAGTAGGCAGATCTTTGGTAACCCAAAGAGAATTCTTAAAGAATATATGACACTCCTTTCTACTTTGTAGGAGAGGAACACAGGTCATCTAAATGGGGAGATTAAACAGGTACAAAGAAGGGTGGATGGGATTCTAAATGCAGAAAACCTCAAATGAAAGCAAAGGGCCAAACAAAAATGGTTGATGAAGGGTGATAGGAACACAAAATTTTTCCACCAAACTGCCTCTAACAGGAGGAAAACCAATACCATAAAGAAACTGGTTGATAGCAATGGACAAGTTATAACTTTGAAGGGGGGAATTAGTGACCTACTTAATGCTTATTTTTCTGAACTTTTTTCTTCATCAAACCCCAGCAACCCCACAGAATGCCTCTCTTCCCTGTAGACTTGAGTGACTGCCTCCCACAATGAGATGCTTACCAAACCATTTTGAAAGCAAGAGGTTGAAAAAACCCTATTCCACATGAATGGCCTCAGCTCTCCAGGACTAGATGGCTTCCCTGCAATATTCTACCAAAAACACTGGTCAATTGTGGGGCCTCAAGTGTGTAAAGTT
Organism: Carya illinoinensis; assembly: GCF_018687715.1. NCBI lineage: Eukaryota > Viridiplantae > Streptophyta > Magnoliopsida > Fagales > Juglandaceae > Carya > Carya illinoinensis. The sequence continues at coordinate 11,300,774 of NC_056758.1, forward strand.
GTTCTGGATGTTCTGAACTCAAGGGGTAGTATGGAAGCAATTAACAGCACTTACATAGCACTCATTCCAAAGAAGAAGGTACCTACAAAGGTGATAGAATTCATACCAATATTTCTTTGTAATGTTATTTACAAGCTTATCTCTAAAGTGATTGCAAATAGGCTGAAAAAAATGCTCCCTAGTATAATTTCTCATTCTCAATCTGCATTTGCTCCTAATAGACTAATTTCTAACAACATTATTGTGGCTTTTGAGACTTTGTATACAATGAAGTGTAAACTGGCAGGCAAAGAGGGGTACATGGCTCTAAAATTAGATATGAGCAAAGCCTATGATAGGGTGGAATGGTGCTTCCTAAGAGCTATCCTCTACAAGGTGGGCTTCATGAACACATGGGTAGAGCTAGTGATGAAGTGCATTGAAACAGTATCATATACCATCCTAGTAAATGGAGAACCTCAAGTTTCTTTTCTACCCTCTAGAGGCATTAGACAAGGAGACCCCTTTTCACCATACTTATTCATACTGTGTGCAGAAGCCTTGAGTAATTTAATCCAAAAAGCTGAGGAAGGAAGGCTCATACATGGGGTTCCAATTGCAAGAAGCCAGATGAGGATCTCACACTTGTTTTTTGCAAACGACAGTCTACTGTTCTGTAAGGCAAATGCAGATGAGTGGAGTAGGCTGATTGGTCTTCTAAGGGTTTATGAAATGGCATCAGGTCAAAAAACAAAACTTGGACAAAACCTCAATCATCTTCAGTAAGAATACTGCTAGACCAACCCAAGACTACATTCTCTCCATTGCAGGGATGAGGACAGCATGATATATGAGAGGGATCTTGGCCTGCCTTCTATGGTGGGTCGTAGCAAGCTTAAATCCTTCAATAGCATCCTAGACAACGTAAGAACAACATTGAGTAACTAGAAAGTTAAGACACTATCTCAGGCTGAGAAGGAAATCTACCTAAAAGTTGTGATACAAGCACTCCCAACCTACACAATGATTGTCTTCAAGCTTCCCATCACTCTTTACAGTCCATTAATAATGCCATACAGAGGTTTTGGTGGGGCTGGTAAGACAAGGAATGTAAAATACACTGGATCTCTTGGGAAAAAATGGGCCAAGCTAAGTCAGCAGGGGGCATGGGGTTTAGGGACCTTGAAGACTTTAACAAATCAATGCTCTCTAAGCAATGCTGGCACCTAATTCAAGACCCTAACTCCCTGGCCTCAAGAGTTCAAAAGGCCAAGTACTTCCCAACATCAAGCTTCCATACAGCCAAGGTTGGCTCCAAGCCATCATTTGTGTGGAGAAGTCTCTTGCCTACCAGGAATGTTGTAGAGGCAGGATCTGGGTGAAGAGTGGGGACAGGAACCAACATAAAAGTTTGGGAAGATAAATGGTTAGGCCATCCTAAGCAAAACAAGATCAAAAGTCTAGTTAAGATCCTAGAGTTTAAGGCTACAATTGCATAATTAATTGATTCATAAACAAAAAGATGGAAGACAGACCTAGTTTAAGAAATATTTGAGGAAGAAGAAGCCAACTTGATCTTGCAAACCCCTATCAGCTCTAAAGATTCAGTGGATAAAATCATATGGCAGGGGACTAAGGAAGGCTCATTTCTCATTAGGGAATGCTTAGCATTTGGAGAAAACGAGGGTATTGCAAGTTGAAGGCCAAGTCTCTACAAGCAATAGATTCCAAGAGGTTTGGAATAAAATTTGGCAGATCCATATCACCCTTGGAGACAAAGTATTCCTATGAAGAGCCTGCCATGAAACTCTCCCTACTCAATCCAATCTCTTCAAAAGGAAAGCCGTGAGGGACCCCTTATGCCCTATATGCTACAAAGAGGAAGAAACTCTAATCCATGCATTGTGGAGCTGTGAGGCAGCTATGGATGTATGGGGCTAGTGCTCAAAGAAACTCCAGAAGTGAAACTTCTCCCAAGCACCCATGATGCTGTTCTTTGAAGCCCTCTATTGCCCTATCTGAAATAGAATTGCAAGAATTTGTCCTAATAGCCAGGAAGCTATGGTGGAGAAGGAACTCTTTCATCTTCACTAAGGGCTTCTCCCACCCTACTGTACTTGTTAGAGACACCAAGATCATGATGGAAATGATGGCTGAAGGGGAGGAGATGCACCAGAGCAGCAGGAGAGACACTCAATTATGTGCCTCAGAAGATGCATGGAAGGCTCCCCCATCGACATGGTTCAAAGCTAATTGGGATGGGGCAGTGGATAAGGCTAAGGGCCAAATTGGTATAGGTGTTTTCATCAGGGACTGCAATGGCCAAATAATTGCCACCATGTGTGATAAGAAACAGATGTTTCTTGACCCCCTATTAGCAGAATCATATGGAGCACTCGCAGCTTCTCAACTAGCATTGGACCTAGGACTACAAAGAATTATACTCGAGGGGGACTCATTGCAAGTGACCAAGACCTTACAAGAAGAGAAGGAAGCTTGGAGTTGCTCTAGTATGATCATGTCTGAAACTAGATCTTGTCTTAAATATTTTGCTAAGTGGAATGTTTCTCATGTTAGGAGAAATGGCAACAAAATGGCCCACTTACTTGCAAAAAATTCTTTGACCATTTTTGAACTCATTGTAACCATGGAGGACTCTCCCTCTTGGATTTATTCACTATTATAATGAAATGGCTTAAGGATATTCCCCTTTTCAAAAAAACAAAAAAAAAATGAGATCCAATCCATTTGCCAAGGAAAAAGTAAATGTCAAACTCAAAAGAGGTCATAGTATAAAAAGATATCTTTGAAGAGCTAAAAGTAGGGTGGGCAAAAGCTCCGCCCACTCTAACTCTGTCTGAGCTCCGATAGCAGTCCGACTTCAATGAAGTCAGAATTTTTAAAAATTGAAGTCGAAGTCAGAGTTCCCTAATTGGAGTCAGAGTCTGAGGTCCATGTTGTCTCAGAATGCCGATATTTTTTTAAAAAACATCTTACATAATTAAAATAACGGATTTCACTTTAAAATGAACTACTTCGTTTCTTTCAGAAGGGGGTCCAAAATGTCGGATCCCTTACTGAAGTAACTAACAACGTTGTTTCCCTTGAAGGGGGTCCAAAACGCAGGACCCCCCTTTTTCTCCACTCACTTTCCCAATTCCCATTTCACACGCCACACTCCACCACACCTTGCACCCTTTATCTCTCTCATCCTCAACATGTGCTTCACCTACCCATTGTCTGCCATTGCCTGAGGCCACCACGAGCCAACTTCCAGAGTTCATCAAACCAAAAATTATTTTTAAGCCCACTCTTTTTTTTTAAAAGAATTTTAGGGTTTCAAAATCCTTTAATTGTCACATTGTGGTTTGAAAGTTGTGAAATGTGTGTGATTTTTTATTTGCATTTCAATCATTTCAATTTTTAGGCCATTAAGTTTAAGAATTGTGGGAATTTAAGTTTATGAAAAATCGAGAATTTTCGTTCTAGACAATGTTTTCTCAATGCCCGCTTGAATGTAGTTCAAGCAAAATTCATACAGATTATTCGCTCGAGTGTGGCTCGAGCGAACTTCATACAAATTATTTGCTCGAGCCTTCGTTGAAGTATAGCTCGAGCGTACTTCACACAGGTTGTTCACTCAACCCTTCGCTCGAGTTTAGCTCAGGTGAACTTCACATGGATTATTTACTTGAGCCTTCGCTTGAGTGTGGCTTGAGCAAGCGAAGGCTTGAGCAGACATTCCATTTTTATCTTTTATTTATTTTTAAAACCACAAACATGACTTGACACATTTCTTTCCTTTTAAATATGTTTCCAATGTGTAGATAATTTTCATAAGATGTTAATAACTGTTGTTTGTTAATTGTTTCAAATAGTTTTATATCAGGGCTGAGTAAAGCAAACTATGGATGCTACACCATCCCACCATGATTCTCGACAAGAGGATGACATACAGCCATTGGCATCACCGATAACTACCTCCTATGCATGTAGTTGAGTCCCATTAATAGATTTGGAAGATGTTGATATGCTAAGGCCGATCAACCGACGTGACATAGTAAAAAAAAGTGAGGGACATGGAAACATTTCATCAAAATTTCTAGTGATTGTGAGAACCTGCAAGCTCAATGCCACTACTGTGAGCAATTATGTAGTTGTCATTTGAAGAAGCAAGACACATCAGTATTAATAGTACATTTTATGGGCAACTAGCGGTATAAGATACATAAAAAGTTCATGCCAACTGATCAAACAAAGCTGAGTTACGAGACTTATACGACCATTGATGTCACATATTAAGAAGTTGTTAATCTCTCAATACAGTGAGAAGATGTTGAGGGATGTTCTTGCAGAGATGATCATCATTGTTTACACTTTAGAGCCATGATTTTCCATGCTTTCACGGTATATAGTGATGCACAATGTGTTTCACATCTCACTTTATTGACAGTGAATGGACATTGCAGAAGCATATTATTAACTTCAAAGAAATTGTTGATCACAAGGGTTTATCCATTGGTAAGGAGATGGATGATTGTATAAATAATAGGGAGATTAGAAAAGTGCTTTGTATCACGATTGACAACGCCAGTGCAAATGACACTGGCATTGATTGGTTTAGGTAGAATACAAAGGTAAAGGAGATATCATTCGTCAGCATCAATTTATCCATCTTCGATGTTGTACTTATATCATCAACCTTATAGTTTTTGAGAGATTGAAGGAAGTTGATGATTCCATTACTAAAGTCTGAAACCTTGTTATGTGAGGGCTTGCCCCAAAGGCTCCGCTAGTTTAAGGCAACAGTTGAATAGTTTGAGATCTCATCTTCCAGTATGTCGTAACTGGATGTTCCAACTCGATTAAACTCTACATACATTATGTTGTATGTTCTGCAGAAGTAGCAAAGAGCGTTCAAGTGGATGGAGCTCAAGGATGGGAGCATGAGGTATGCTTTGTTGGAGTTAGTTGGGGGAAGAAAGGGGTCAGTGTGACGAACACAGTTGATTGGGCCAATGTCAGATATTTTGTAGAACTTTTGAAGTTATTTTATAACATAACTATGCCGATATTTGGGACAAAATATCCTACTAGGAACATGTACTTCAAGGAGCTCTTGGAGCTTTATGACCGCTTGCAATAAAGTTGTGTTGACAGTGTGGATTTGTTGAATGCTATAGCTATGAAGATGAAATATACATTTAATTAATATTGGGGGATGTTGAGAAGATAAATAGATTATTATTTGTGGTTGCGATCCTTGACCCTCAATATAAGCTAGCGATTGTAGAATTTTGGATTAGAGATGTTCTCGGTGATGAGGTCACTGATCAATTTAAGAGAGTTCAAATGTGATATTGATGAGTTATATAGCCATTACAAGAGCAGTGGTTAGTCTTCAACTGAAGGTGGTAGCTCCTCACTTCTGACCGGTTTGACATCTTCCTTAAATGACACACATGCAGATAGTTCAGAATGCATGCACATAGTTCAAACATTTTGATGATACAACAGTATCATCAAAATCGTGCATTGAGGAATATTATACAATGTAAGTGTGAAGTTGATCGTTATTTATGGAAGATATCGAGGTACCTAGTTAAACATTTCAGATATTAACTTGGTGGAAGGTGAATTCTGACAAGTTTCCAGTCCTTTCCCAAATGGCCAAAGATGTACTAGCAACTCTTATCACTATGTTGCCTTTAAGTCAACGTTTAATACCGGAGGTCGTGTCTTAGATATTTATCAGAATTCATTGTTTCTGACCACCGTCAAGACCCTTGTTTGCACACAGAACTAGTTAAGTTCAACTCCCATTGGAGTAGATATTGTTGATACCAAGAGCTATAGGCTTGAATCAAGTAACTTTATAGTTTAAATGAGTATTTACATAATTTTCATATTTTCATTATTTAATTTATAATTTATATGACTTTATAGACTTAGTTGTGAACCCTAGACTAATTGTGGATTAAGACGGATGTACCGTGGAATGGAGAACCCCCTGGTCTCTTTATTGGCTAGAAACTCAATACCATGATTACTATCATGCAAAACTCATTAGAGTTAGAGGTGGACGTGAGTTCATAATGTGTCCTATTTTAGGTCATGTATCACTTGGTTGATGGTTTAGAAGTCTATAATTAAATGATTAAAGAAAAGATAGTGCATCTGATCTGTAAAACTTAATGCAGGAAATTACTATCTAATCATCGACTCAAATGCATGGATCGTCAAGACTGGTGCGAGAAACTATGGCTATTTGAATCAAATCTATGACATTATTTATATTTTGATGCTATAAATTTAAATTTATCGTGAATTTTTAGTTTTAAATTTAAATTTGTCATTTACATACATTAAATCACCTATTTTTGTATTGTACATGATTTAGTCATTGTATTTAAATCGCCTATTTTAGCTTTATAACTTACTTTTTACAATATTTTATATTTTTTAATTATTGTTTTATATTATTTTGATTTTTTTAATATTTTTAACAGTACTGGGCCAACCTAAATTTTAGATTGGGCCTTGGATATTGGGATGTGGGCCTAGGCTCAATTTGAGTAGGGCAAGCCCACTACAACTTTGATCGGAGTTCCGAACTCTGATCAGAGTTTAACTCCAATTCCAATTGGAGTCGGAGGGTATTTTGACCTCCGACCCCAGTCAGAGTCAGAGGTCGAAGGTGGGCATCTCGACTTTATCAGAGTCGGAACCCACCCCTAGCTAAAAGAGGTAGGGTTTCACCTGCTTATCTCTTCTTCACTTTGTAATAGAAAGAAAAATAGAGATCAAGAACTTGTATTTGCAGTTTTGTACATCTACACTTCAGATTATTTTATTGGCTCCTATGGATGGAAGTTTCGGATTAGAGCTATGTAAATCCACTATTCTATATCTTATGCAATCTTTTTATTTTTCTTTTTTCTTTTCCTCCTGTGTAGGGCGATGACTGGTTTCCACACCTAGCCCGCCCGGACCTTGCTTGGGGCTGGTAGGGGGACTCACGAGCACCAACCCCTACTTTACCCTTGATAAAAAAGTAGGGGTAGGTGTTGGATGGGTTACTATCCCTGCCCGAATTTCACTTGCTTGCCCACTTATATATATATATACATAATTTTTTAAAAATATATTATATTACATATATTTTTAAAAATTAAACAAAATGATGCCGTTCCAGAACGACCCCCCCCCCACGTTCTCCTGGAACTCTCTTGGCTCTCTATCACCGTCTCTCATCTCTAACTCTTTGTCTCACCCTTTTTCTCGGTCTCTTGTCTTGTCGTCGTAAAAGGCTTGTATGAGTTGCAAAAGTGGATATTTGGAGGATGATCAGATGAGATGAGAATTTTGTAAATATTAGTAAGGTAGTTTGAGTTAATTATTTATCAGGTTTTGGGAAAGGAGAGAGAAAACTTTGAATAAAAAATATTATAAAGTTAAAATATTGTTAGAATATAATTTTTTAATATAATTTTTATTTTGTGATTTGAAAAAATTGAATTATTTTTTGTTTTAAATTTTGAAAAAGTTCTAATGATTAATTTGAAAAAGTTATAATAATTAGTTTAAAAGTGTTTATATTTGAAAGATATTTATGAAGGAAATAAGATGTGAAGAAATAATATGGCATGGGACGAGATATACTTCCAAACATTCCCTAAATGATAGTTCTTGGTGGTGGTGTGCTTGAAACGCTAATCAATGACTTGCTTAATAGTAAATGACTGAAAGTAAATGAAACAAATATTTATGTGGTTCAGTACTGTGTCATATGTCCATTGATCTTGGGTGTAAATTTAAATCAACTGTAAATAGAGATTGATACAAGCTCTTTGTTTTGAGTAAGCTCACTACAATTACTCGCATAAAGTTCTCTCAAGTCAATATAGTCTTGGAACTCTTTGATTCTTTTTTCCCTCTAGAAGTCGATCCTCCCTCCTTATGGAAGCCATCTAGAACCCCTTCTCTATTCCTGTCTCTCCCCTCTCCTGTTGCTTTGTGTCTTGTCCTAATCTTATATACAATCAAGAGTAATGCTAGAGCTACAGAAAATTTATACCAAAACCACCACACTGAATTACATGGCAAAGCCACCTAGGAGCCTAAAAGTAAAAAGGCAAAATTGAAAAGACAAACACCTGACAACTTAAAAGTAAAAAGTAAAAATTAAAAAAACAAACATTGATGCACCATTCCCCGTAACCCAAATCTCCCACCCTCCCCGTCCATGTACCATTATTAATATTTAGGATTCATTTTTTAAGTGAAGCAAATTCACCAGCACCAGTTTTAGCTCACCTCCAGACTTCCTCGCTCTTTGGCAACAATAACTAGTTGACTTTATTATTGATTTTGATTTTTTTTTAATATTCATGCTCACTGAAAAAGTCATTCACGCACCTGTATAGTGTACACTTGATTTCCTCATATGTAAAATGTGATCCAAACTTCTCAGAAAGTTTTTTCATCATGTGTCACGAGCACAAGCAATGCCTAGACATTGGAAACATCTTCGAAATTGTAATTTGCATTGCCTTGTTTTGATCTATGATAATTGCATTTAGTTGTTTATCGTTCATACACTTCAATCATGACTCAAACAACCATGCAAAGGTATGTGCATCTTCATTGTATATCAATCTACACCCAATAAAATTGACTGACCATGATGGTTAACACCCACAAACAGTGCAAAAAGCATTTTATACATATTAGTCAAGTATATAGTGTCAAATGTAATGACATCTCCGAATGATTCATACGCCTCCAACACCTCTAACCCCCAGATGAAGTTGTCATGCTTTATCAATGTAGTTTTGAAGCACTTTCTCCCCGAATGGCACATTCTCATAACCCCTTGCCTTAACAACTATGGTCTTGAAATTTTTTGACATTCATATTCCTACTTTATCATTTATTTCAAGCCTCTTAGCCACGCAAACATCAACTTTCTTAAAAAAACTTGAAATGCCTTGCCTTTCCTAGACTACAAACGTGTGAGTGCTCCAAGTTTATATTAGACATGGTATATCCGCCTTCATCATCCATCCTCGCATTAATCCTAGTCATACACCATGTCTTCTCTATTTGTCTTGGCTTGAGAATATTGGTAGCTTTACTCTTTGATGTGCTTTCTCGTGCACATACCAAGGTAAATCATATGATATTCCCATCATCATCTTGTTTTGAATTCCTTCTACACACCACAAACCCATTTTGTTTACCATACTTCATATAATAAAACTGAACTTCTTTTGTAGGTTCTTCAAATGATTTCATCACATCCTTCCTCATTAGCAACTTCTACCTCAACATACTCATCATCCATATCAGAATCCATTGCACTCCTAACCTTTGAATTATATAAAAGATCTAACCAGATTCAAAACAAAGTTAGCGCCACATTTTTACACAAAAAATGCATAACTTTATTTGAACTATCACAAACTTTATACACTTTCAAACGACAAGCAAATAATGAAATAGTGGATGGACGGTGAGCTATAAATTCTTTCTATTACTTTTAAATCATTACTTTAAAATTTGAAATTAAATTAGATTGGGTATATAAATATAAGGCTCCAATTTATTCAAGTATTAGATGAGATTGGGTATGTAAATATAAGCCTTAGGGGAAAAAAGTGATTGTTGCTGCCCTGGAGCTGTTTTCATTTCATATAACTTATAAAATATATATATATATATATATATACACACACACAGAGACATTGCAGTAAAAGAAAAGCAACACAAATGAGTTCAATATATACAAATTAGCCCATTTTAATTGGCAGTATGTGGCATTTGGCTGTAAAGACGTTCAGAATGCTGCAAAGAAGTTCTGCATGCTGCAAAAACCAATTCGTCTACTTCTACTTCCATCTCAAAAATCCCCAAACTATAACATAAACACAAGTTATTCTTCAAAGCTGAAAGTTCTTCACATTATTTATATAAATATGTATACCATTTTTTGGTATTCATAGAAAATGGAATGCATATCTGGAAAGGCACATTTAAAAAAATGTATCATTATAAAAATTTATTTCCCTCGAAATGTAAAAAATAATATAAAAAAATAATCCGAAACATTAATAGAGTCAGCTAATTACTGTTGTCGAATGAGCCAAAAATGGAGCTAGGTGAATTTATTTCGCTTTAGAGATGAATCCTATACGCTGAGAAGGAAAAATATAGTTACAAGTATAGTTATGCATTAATTTATGCATCAATGTAATGTGATTGGTCAAAATATAGATTTGATTGAAAATAGTATTAATTTAAATTTTGAGTATGAATAAAATAGTATTAATATATAAATTAATGTACAGTTATACTCGTATGTAATAAAACTCCATTGAAAATGATGCAGGACAGACAAGAAGGAAAGGAAAAGGAACGGAGATTTAGGTTACAGGAAATGGTGTATTAATATTTATTTTTTATTTTTTTAAATCTTTACTTTTTACTTTTTGGCTGTCAGGTATTTGTCTTGTTACTTTCAGGCTTACAGGTGGCTTTGCCACATAATTCGGTGCGGAGGTTTCAGTATAAATTTTCGGTGGCACTGGCATTACTCTTTCATAAGACTTCGGCAGCCTTAATATGCCCACTCATTTTCCTCCCAACAAGTATCATCATCATCATCATCATTAATGTTATTATTATAACTATAAAAGGTGGGTTTAGTCGCTTTAAGAGGAATCGCAAGAAATTTGTAGTAGACTGGAACCGAAATAAGTTTTGTATGAGTTGCAAAAGTAATTCGTGCTAGTAATATGGTATGGTGCTATCATTTTGAATTATGCTACGTACAACTCAGTATCTAAGACAGAATTAAAAAAAAGAAAAAGTATTTTATAATTAATAAACAAAAAAATATTAAAAAAAAAAACTACAAGAAGTAAAATAAAAGACAAGGGAGGACCGTTGTGTTTTAAAGGGATAGCTGCCCTATCATCCCCTACCGTTGGGAGCTACCGGGGAGCGGAGACTCTTCCCCTACTTTATTTTTGTCATAATTTAATTTGAAAAATAAATTTTTAATTTTAAATCTTACGAATAAAATCTTAATATTTAAATAATATAGATGATATATTCCACACACCAAATTAAGAATAAATAAATGAGTTCTTGACTATTTTTTTTTTTTTTAATTCAAGTTAAAAACCTGTTGGCACTGGCGTGTAATAAGAGAGATAAAGAGAGGTTCTGCCAATGACATTGACGGAAAGAGTGAAATATGAGTGATTTGATCAAACTGAAAGTTGATAGGTTCAAACTTAAATAATCCCAAAGACCAACCAGCAAAAATACATGGACTCATGTTATACGGCCTTTATATATCCCTGACTAGAATTAACTATGTTTGGATGTCAAGATCACCTCTCAACACATCTTAAACTAATCATTGATAGGGATTCACTACCTTCTCAACTTCTCATAAAAAGTTAAACTCATCTCCAACTTATTTCATATATTAAAACACAAATATCAACCTATTTCATATATCAAACACATCTCAATGGGACTCACAAAACATTATTATTCACTAAACACCTCAAAATCCAAACCCAACCTAAAAGTTGGCAGCATTGGCATTAAGCTGGGAAAATATTGTAAGAACAAATACCTCTGACCTTTTAATTTGGCGCCATTTAGCAGAAAGGTCAACCAGATTCACGAGTGTTTCTATGAAATTGACCAAAATATTATTCAATATTAGTGGCTGAAATGTTGAGAATATTTCAGAGTTCAAAGTCCAAATGCATCACCATTTTGCAAATCCAATACTTCTCTTTGGTCATCTTAACAAAACCCCAGGCTGGAGTGCTCTTTAGTAGCTGGGCAACACAAATCTTCCAGCATGAATTTCACAAAAAACTCACACCTTATATCACTTAAAATTGTTCTTAAGCTACACTGCTGCGTTTAGGTGGTGTATTTGCAAATTTCCATGAGCAGCGAATGAAATTATCAGTTATTCTGTCACCAGCCACCTCGTTTATGGGAACTGCATCTGCAATCTCCTTCAGATCTTCTCCCTTGAGCTCCACTCTCAAGCAACCAATATTATCATTAAGATTTTTAATCTTCGTTGTTCCTAAGGAAAACATAGGAGAGAGGTTAGAAAAGTATTTCAGCTATAATGAATTCATATTATAAGTTGAAGATAAGATCAAACTAATTAGTGCTGGTTATATTACACACTCTATTTACTTGGGACAGTTGCTGTTATCTTAAGACCAAAGAAAGAGAAATAAAAGCACAGACACCAGTAAAAAACTCTGAAATTGTAAATTCAAGTATATTCAATGACTTTGGAATAATATAAGAACCATGAAAAGACTATAAAGGCATGATTTATGATAGAATAACAACCATACTCTAGTTTGTAATTTAAAACCCCAGAATGTGATGTTTGACGAGACTACCTCAGCTCAACTCAACTCAACTCAAGTCAGTGTTAATCTCAATTAAAATAGGGTAGACTATAGATCCTCATCAACAAATTGAGATTGGCCACATTAATTTTTATCTAACGCTATATCCTATCTAAAATCATAATTTCTGCTCCTACCTAGTTAAAATTTTCCTTTTCATTATTTTTACCAATGTTATTCAGCCCATCCCTACCACTTTTTGCCCCCACAATTTGAATCGAATCACTCTTTTCCACCAGTGCATTCACTCAGTTCTTTAACATATTGGTTATTAACAGCCTCACTATTTCTACTATTGATATACATAGTCTTACCGTAGTCCAACAGAATCTCCACTTTTAACAAGATAGTTTATCTATGGTCACATGATGTACTTCTCTATTTCATCCAACCTCGATTCTATTCTATGAAACAGGTATCCTTTTCAATCTCTCCATCCTTATCAAGTATGGATTTATGATGTTGAAAATACTCACTCTTTGGTATCACTTGACCATCAAATTTTACTATTATTCCATTCATGTATCTGCTTTTATAGAACTAGCAATGTATATACTCTGTGGTCATCCTAGTTGCCCCTGAACCCTAGATTAGAAACACTCCTTCCCAAATTTTGATATTAAGTCCCACTATAGTCGTATCGACTACCATAAGATCATCGGTAAAAGTGCACACCAAGGGACATCTTCAATTGATCTAGTAACCTCACCCATAACCAATGCGAGGAGATACAGAGTTGATGCTGGTCCTCGATCTAAACTTACGTAGTAGGAAATTCACCTATGATCCTCCTTTTATTTTAACACCAGCTATAGCTCTGTCTTAAATAGAAATTAAAATACTTTAAAGGACCTTTTATTTTCCACAATTACCCCTCTAGAAATTTATCATATGCTTTCTCTAAGTCCATAAAAGCATATTTAGATCTTTACTCAATTTTCTATATTTTCTCCATTATACACCTATGTCAGAAATTAGCTTACAATGGTAGAACACTTTGGCAAACTGACTTTCTGATGTTCCAGCTTTCATATTTTAACCTAAAATCTCTTTAGCTCAAAGTTTCATGGTGTGAATTAATAAGTTTAATCTGACTTAATATGTATGGTTTTGGATATCTTCTTCGTTCTTGGTAATGGTATTAAAGTGCTTTAGCTCTCATCAGGCATGTTTGGATCTTACTGAAATTATTAATCAAGCATATGTCAGAAAGATCTACACCTACATCATCAAAGAGCTTCCAAACTTCAGTAGGAATTCCATCTGACCTGAAGCTTTTCCAATTTTCATCCTCAAATCATGTTTTACATTGACAATACTAATTCTTTGTGCAAACATGAATCATGAAACTCCACATCCTCAAAAGAGAAACTAAGTTCTCCCAAATTCCTTGCATGAGTTCGATTAAAAAGCTTTATTGGAATCTTCCATCTATCTTTAATCTCTTTTTCCTATACTAAAACCTTTTGATGCTCTTCATTCATGCACCTGATCTAACAAAAGTCAAGCCTCTTGCTTTCCTTTTTCTTGTTTTAGATCTATAAATATCCTTCCCTCCATTCTTTGTCCCCAAGTCCTTATTAATTTGTCATGAGCCATAATTACAGCCATCGAACTGCCCTTTCAACAGGGATAAATGGAGGAAAAAATATACATGTCAGAAATCAGCTTACTTGAGTTTTGTCATCAATAACTTGAGGTACTCTCACCAGACTTTTTAATCTATAGAAAAAGGAGCACGAGTAATGCATAAGTTGATTGTACCTTACGATATTTGCACATAACTTTGTACCATTCTGATGAGATGGGAAAGAAAAACTGGAGTCCATTTTATCAAGAAGTTGCAAGTCTGAAAATTGATACGTTCAAGTTTTCATTTACTTTTCTAAACCAGAGGATGAACAAAAATATGTCCAATGTCATGGTCATCTCATACTAATTTTTAATATGCAAGTCACCATATCTGCCAGCAAACATCACAAGTATGCAGAGTAGAATTTTTTTTTTGTTGTCCAAGATGGTGATGGAGATAGAGTAGCAGCAGGTACAGCATTTAATAATGACTTCATTGTGATAGTGGACTCTTGATAGACAAGTAGTAAGTGGTGAAACCTTCCATTGCTTTGTTTTCATCAAATTATTTTTCTTGTTCCCATAAAGGGGCTAAAAATGTTCAATACATGAAATTGTGGTTGGAAAAGAGTCACTCACCAGGGATAGGAACCACATCATCTCCTTGATGATTAATCCATGCAAGTGCAAGTTGTGCAGGTGTGCATCCATGCTTTTCAGCCAACTTTTCTACTCTAGAATATAAGTTCTTGTTTTGGTGTAAGTTCTCTCCTTGAAATCTAGGGTTTGAGTTCTGATAAAATGCAAAGTTAGCCATCATTCCACGTTTAATCTCATAATCAGCTAGGGAAAAGTTATGATCTGAGAGATTCAAATAAATTTGCTTATATATTATATGTACATGGAAAAGGCAAGACAAGCATCAGCTACGTACAAGAAAACTGTTTGCAGGCACACTTTCAATGACCGCCTTGCCGCCAAAAAATCCACGACCAAGAGGACCGTATGGTACTATCCCAATTCCAAGCTCCCTGTAGATTTTGGAAATACCAAAAGGACACTTTTCTAGCCATAATATGGAGCTCAAGCAAATTAAAAAAAAAAAAAAAATGCAAATGAAAAGGCAAGGGGAGTATATCATTTCAGCCTAGAAGATAACTCACAACCAGACTGAAATGTTGTAGTTCCCTTGCCTTTCTATTTGTTTTGGTGAACTGGAAAAGTGGGCAGCACAGCCAGGGCTAAGACATCAGAGTGTATACTGATGTATACACTATCATACATCCATGTACATTTCATTGATGCAAGAACCATGTTACAGCATTGAATGTTTCATATATATATTTATAAGATAGCATTGAATGTATATATATATATATATATTTATAAGATCACAATTTTTGTCTCAAGTGGCTGAAAAGTTTACTGGTATAAGAACGTGATGGAAGCAGCTAAATTGACAATTTTTTGTTTTAGGGGTATTATCATGACCACAATTTTTACAAACATTGTAAACAAAGGTTTCATAAAAACTATTAATACAAAATGATGTTACCTGCAAAGCGGAATTATTTCATCCTCAATTTCACGAGTCCAAAGAGACCACTCCATTTGAACAGCAGTGATGGGGTAAACTGCATGTGCCCTCTTTATTGTGTCTGTGCTAGCTTCAGAGAGTCCAATATACTTTATCTTTCCCTCTTCCACCAACTTTTTAAGTTCCCCCATCTACCCATCAAAAATAAATTAGCATCACTTTAGTTATGACGGTATAACTTTAAATATCCAAAGAACCTAGCAGCACTACTATATGGGGTGCTACCCGCACCATACGGTGCGGGGTAACCCCCCCCCCCCCCCCCCCCCGCCCCCTGCCCCCGCATGGGGCGGATGGGGAAAATCCCCTCCGTCCCCCGCCCCCGGTGTGCGGGGGCGGGGTACCCCGTCCCGCATGACGAGGTACGGGGTGGGGGGGCAATCCGTCCGGCCCCCTGTACACGTCTTGTGGGATCTCGAATCTCTGCGGCCCACTCCTCGGAACTTCTTGCAATTCGACAGAGCCACCTTCAGTGGCCTCCGGCTGGCCGGACTCGATGTTGATCTCCTCGACTGCTGCCGCTGCGGCTGTTTCCCTCTGGTTGATGCCCACTGAGAGAGCAATCGGCATACAGAAGACCCACAATAAATAGCCCTTTTTTTAGGGTTAAAAATGACAAATTAAAAAGCAGAAATGGTTGGAACTTGGAACGGAACAGAAGCCCAGGAGTTTAAAGTCGGTCTTGGTGGAATCCCAGGTACCGCTTCACACGTTGCCGGACTCGATGTTGATCTCCTCGACGTACCACTTCACACGTTGCCGGCCCAAGAAATCATCGTCCTCATCGCTGGACGAGTCCGTGGCATCAGCGTCAGGGTGAGTCATGGGGATCGGAGTACGAAGCAGAGGGAACTCAGGGAAGGTAGGAGAGAGGGGCGGGGCGGGGGAAAAACGGACCGGGGGGGGTCCGTCCCTGTCCCCCGCCTCCGCTGGGGAAAAACCATACGGGCCGGGGGGCCCCGCCCCGGCCCTGACGGTGCGGATGCCCCTCTCCGCCCTATGCGGGGGCGGGGCGAACGGGGCGGGGCAGCGGGTAACGGGGCCCCGCTGCCCACCCCTACTACTATAATAAGAGTTGAAGCAGATATATGACTAAAGAGTAATACTATTATGCCCTCTAATTTTACCACTCACTTTGCCCCCTTGAAATGGATATGGTGCCACGTGGCTTATTAAAAAAATTTAAAAAAATATATATTCAAAACAAGGAAACACAAAAAGAGGAAGACTAAAACCTTAGATTCCCTCTACCCTTTAATGTTTGTGTTTTTAATTTTTTTAATTAAGCCACGTGGCACCACATTGTGGTGCCACATAAAGGGGCAAAGTGAGTGGTTTAAATTAGGGGGGATAGTAGCACTTCTCATGACTAAAATTGATGGCAAATGCAGAGTGCATTTTCAAAAAGGGGAAAGAAGTTTTCTAACTCTTACAGTGTCCTCAATAGGTACTGATGTGTCAATCCGGTGCTGATAGTAGAGATCAATGTATTCCACACCAAGGCGCTTCAGACTACCCTCACAACAGGAGCGGACATACTCAGGGGTACCATTTACTATAACATCACTAGATTTCATTCCGACAATACCAAATTTTGTGGCCAACTGAATCTTTTCTCGAGGCAACTGCTTCAATGCCTGAAAAGATGTAATTTCACACTTATTAAAAATGTAATTTTGTGAAACGCTCAGCTGTTGAGCAACTACATAAGTCAGCAACAATCACTGCATGTTATGGTAAAGTGTCTAGTCACATAGTTTATGTTTTCATTATAAATAGAGAAAAAACAGATTTTACATGAGAATATAGGTTGAATTGATCATCTTATACATTATACTTTTCTTTCCTAATTTTCAAAAGTAAAAGTTTGGCTTTTTTTTTTCTTTTTTTTTTTTTTTTTTGGCACCGGGTTTCCGAGGGTGAGAAAAAAGTCCCGACAAATCCCAAGGGTGCACAGGCCCTCGACAACGATTTTCCGCAAGTGCACTTCAGGTAATTCAAGGGGGAGTTCCCTAATCCAATGGCCCTTAAAAATTGTTTGCATCTAAGAGGATTCGAACCTTAAACCTGGAGGGAGCATACCGCCAAGAACAAGGCCTTTACCACTTGAGCCAACCCCTAGGGGTTAAAAGTTTGGCTTTCTTATATTCTGTTGCACCACAAAAACACAACTTAAAAGCCCCATATGCTAGAACAATTAGAAGGGGCACAACTGCAAGAACTCTCATGTTTTGCTGTCACCATCATGGTAGTAAGTTTTATTTCTGAGCAGAAGATACTTAGATAAACTTGATTTACCATATATGAAATCAAGCCCAGATGGATAAATCTCAATCTATGTTCCTTGGATTTTATATTTATAAGAAACCTAGCATAATGAAAATGTCTGGCAAAAGCTTCAGTAGGAAGAGATGATTTTTCCAAATTTCCAAAATATATACTTAAGGTGTCAATTAATATGGAGAATTATGCATAGAAAATAGTTCTTCAGAACTCCATCATCATTGTTCCATATTTTTCATGCACAGGAGACTGATCTATTCAGATAACAACTTAGAGATTCTTCCAAAGGGTAAGAAAATAGCATCCTTCTTACAGTTTGGTAGACTGATTTCCTACAAATGAGCAAACTTCGGATTCCTTGATACTAGAGAAACAAGATTTTAAATCCCCAACTATGAGACACTTCATATTCATTCATTTCTTTTTCCATTTTATTTGTCAAAAAGGGACAAAGCTTATACATTATCCTGCTTTCTCGATTGGTTATCATTTCTACAAAGAGTTGCATAAATAAATGAGAAAATGAATCTTTGTTGGAGCTAGCAAGATTGAATATGAATAACCTTGTAAAATATCATTTGCAAGTGCATTTACCTTTCCCACCAAAACTTCATTAGCATTTGCTCCATACACGTCAGCCGTATCAAAGAATGTGATTCCTTTAGTGAATGCATACTTGATTATTGATATGACAACCTCTTCGGGGACAGGATCATTGTAGATTCCTGAAAGCCCCATACAGCCAAACCCCAGTTTTGAAACCTGGATGGCAAATTAGAATGTAACTTAAAAAGTATATTAATAACAAAAACATCTCTCTTTTGGGAAGCGAATCCCACAACCATTTCTAAATTCTTTCTCCACATCCCAAAGGGGAAAATGCGAAAAGGAAAAAAGACTGAAATTGTGGGACATAATCAAGGCCCCTGATAAATTTATATATATATATATATATATATATATATATATATTATGACAGGCCTCTGATAATTTTTATTTTTTTATTTTTCCTAGAGGATTTCTAAATAAAATTGATATCATTTTCATTTAAGGCAAAAATAAGTAATTACAGAATCACACAATACGAAATGAAGCATTTAACATTACCACAGGTTTTAGAATAGATCATCACCGAAGATGCAGCAGAATAATGTTCACCCTATCATCTTAATGCATATAGATGAAAGCATATATGCAGAATAATGTTCACCCTATCATCTTAATGCATATAGATGAAAGCATATATATGCTTTCATCTTAATGCATATATACTTTCATCCTTTGATTAGTTGTGTAGTTAAAACACTTCTGAATTCCCCCACCCCACTTGTTAAAAAATAAAGGAAAAAAAGCTTCTGAATCCCTAAAGGCGGACGAAAAAGAATTGAACTTTTTTATCTATCAATTCAAAGGATGTGGCCCACTTACATATAAACCATAGATATGCATAAAAAGGAGATAAATTGCTTATCTTTTTTCCTTTCAAGCTCTACATAAGAAAATAGGTAGACACGAAAGATCCTGCACTTGAAACTACATGGAAGAGAACATGAACAAAATACATATAATCTAGAAGACTTGAAATTTCTTGATGCCATTACTGGGGGTAGTCAAGCGGAGCTAGGTTTTACCTGAATTTCATGTTTTCTCAGTTGTACTCCATGAGTTTGGACAACTATCACTTACTTTGAGCCATTTATTATTTTCGATGAAAAGGCTTAACAAAAGACTACGAAAAACAAAATGCTGCGCTTATATTTCGATTTCCCAAATTGGAAATGAAGAGTAAAATCAACAAATTGAAAGAGTTTTTACCTCAAATCCCTGACTCCCAAGCTTCACTCTCGGAATCTGAGCACTCTGCTCTTCAGCCATCCTTTTTTTGTTTTACACTTACTCTCTAAACTCGGGTACCAGGAGGAAAATTTTCTTATAGAAAAGGTGCAGTAGGGTTCTTCAGAAAAGAGTGAAAAAGGTTGTATGCGTGGTTCAGGTTTTATAAACAGTTTGAAAGAGTTTACTGTTGTTCATATTTCCAATGGAATTATATCTTCCACTCAGGATGAATGATTTCACCAAACAGCTAAACTTTGCTTCACAGCTCAGCTATCTACCACCATTGTGAAGATCGTCCATCATACTCCTACCCTCCAAAACTGTTTTGTCTTTGACTGACCGATCAAATCGCAGCTGACCTAACTAAACAGCGACCAAAATTGTTCGAGAGCACTCTCATTGAATCTTCATCCGTAATGCTATTTTTTATTTTATTTTACATACTAATTTATATTTTTTTTTTTTTTTTTGAAAGAACATACCTCTGTATCTTATATTCATTCATCTGTATTCATTATAATTTTGTCCTTCATTACAAAGTATTGAATACCTGCAGGACCCTCCTCTATCCATATTTGTTCCCCATTTACAGTTAAGAAAAATTTTGCAAGAAAATGAGCTACTCTGTTACATTCTCTATATGTGTGTATAACCTTCCACATTGGCCTGTTCCTCAGTATATCCTTAACATCTTCAACCAGCTGACCATGCCATTCCCAATTAGTCTCAGGATTATTAACAGCCTTAACTATGTTCAATGCATCTCCTTCAAAAACTACCTCTGTCAAGTTTAAATCTGCACAAATCCGCAAGGCACACCATAGTGCTTGAAGCTCAGCTACCAAAGGGCTGCATACATTCTGCTTTTGAGAGCACACAGATACCATTAGATCCCCATTTTCATTTCTTATCACTACACCTGCTCCCATTCTCCTTTCTTCTAGTTTTAATGCTGCATCCCAATTTGCTTTTATTTTGCCAGTTGCAGGAGCTGTCCATCGACACAGACCTCTCTGCCTTGTTCCACCCATTTGGCACCTTTCATTTTGTTTCTGAGCTTGTTGAAACTCAGATAGGCTGGCTATAGCTTGGCTGAATATCACATCAGGCCCTTCAAATTTATTCTCAAAAACAAAGAAATTTCGCCTTAACCAAATCCTCCTCAACACTACAGCCATAAGCTCCAATTCCTCTTCCTGCAACTTTTCACACCAGTCTGCCCATAACTCTTACATATCTCTTTCAGTAGATGCCCACTTCTGCATTGGGCTTGCTTTGTCTGCCCATACATCCATAGCCCCACCACAGCTCCATAGAGCATGTGTAACTGTTTCCTTTTGTAATTTGCATATTGGACAGAAAGAATCCCTAACCACCTTCCTGCAAGCCAGATTCCACTTTGTTGGTAAGCAATTATTCAGTGCTTTCCAAACAAACATCTTCACTACTCCAGGAATGTTCAATTTCCATACATTCTTCCAGATGACTGTTACACCATTCGATGCTTCCCCCTTTCCTCTATGCTTTCTACTCATCTCTAAGTGGTATGCACTTTTTACATTAAACTGTCCATTTTTTGTGGGGGCCCATATTAACTTATCTGGTTTACCAGAGGGACTAATTGGTAGACTGCAGACTAATTTTGCCTCATCTTCATCAAGAATTTCCTTTATCATCTCCTCTCTCCATGTCTTAGTAACCCCATCAATTAGAACTTTAACCTTTGCATCAGCTGGTAAAGAGTTTCTGGGAGATTGAATTTTGAAAGTAGACAGCTTAGGTATCCACCTATCACCCCATATATTGATATTTTCCCCATCACCAACTCTCCACACCAATCCTTCCTTTAATAAATCCAAGGAACCCCATAAGCTTCTCCACAAAGTTGAAGGCCTGTAACCCAAACTTGCATCTAGTAGTTTCCCATGCCTGAAATACTTCTCTCTCAGTATCCTTGCAGCCAAAGATTGTGGATTCACTAGCACTCTCCAGCATTGTTTGGCCAAGAGAGCCTTATTGAAACTCTCAAGCTCTCGGAATCCCAAACCACCACCATGTTTCCAGACCCCCATCTTAGACCAGCTTCTCCATTGTATTTTATTATCCTCTTTCTTATAGCCCCACCAAAACTTTGCCATCTGTACTGCTATCTCCTTACATAACTTCTTTGGAAGTTTAAACACACTCATGTAATAAGTGGGAATGGATTGTATAACTGCCTTTAGCAATACTTCCTTCCCTGAGGGAGACAAAAATTGATTTTTCCAGTTTTGAAGCTTCTTCCACACTTTGTCCTTGATGACTCTAAAAGAGTTATACTTCGATCTACCAACTGTGATTGGCAGACCCAAATATTTTTCACAACAACTCTGCTGTCTAGCCCCCATCTCTCTTATAATACCTTCCTTCACAGAAGCTTTGACTTTGGGACTAAAAAACACAATGGTTTTCTGTTTGTTGAGGCTCTGACCTGAAGCTGCTTCATAAGTCCCAAGAATGTCCATTATCTTCCTCCATTCCACCCAACTAGCCTTACCAAAAATGATGCAATCATCTGCAAATAACAGATGGGTAACCCTTAAGCCTCCTCTAGCCACTGCCACACCTTTTAGTTCTGAACCATTTTCAGCCTTGTTAAGCAAAGCACTTAGACCTTCAGCACACAAAAGGAACAAGTAAGGAGATAATGGATCTCCTTGTCTTAATCCTCTTGAAGGCACAATAGTCTCCCCTGGCTTGCCATTAACTAAAATAGCATATGTGACAGATGATATGCACTTCATTATCCACCCAATCCACCTTTCACCGAAACCCATTTTCCTCATTATTGCCTCAAGATAGCCCCATTCTACCCTGTCATAGGCCTTAGAAATATCCAGTTTTAAAGCCATACTCCCACCCTTACATCTTTGCCTTGAATTCATAGAATGAAGCACCTCATAGGCTGCAATCACATTATCTGAGATTAACCTCCCTGGTATGAAGGCACTTTGGCTCCTTGAGATAATAGCATCCATAACTTTCTTTAATCTGTTGGCAAGGGTCTTTGCTATAAGCTTATACAATACATTGCACAAGCTTATTGGTCGAAAATCATGGACAGTTTTTGGCTCACTTACTTTGGGTACAAGGGCTATATAAGTATAGTTAAGAGCAAGATTCATCTCTCCTCCATTAAGAAACTGAAGCACAGCATTACATACATCATCACCAACAATGTGCCAAAAGGATTGAAAGAAACAGGCTCCAAACCCATCTGGTCCTGGGGATTTAAGAGGTCCCATCATTTTCAAAGCATCTTCCACCTCCTCTCTTTTGAAAGTTTTTTCTAGAAAATCATTCATCTCACAAGTAACATTTTCCTCAACTGTAATTGTGCATTTACTGATCATATCTTCCTTTGGCTTAACACTCTTATACACAGCTGTAAAATGTTCATGAAAAGCTTTCTCAATCTCTTCTTCCCCTTCTTTCAAGAAGCCTCTACTATCAACCACTGTACAGATCCTGTTCCTTCTTCTTCTCTGGTTTGCACACTCATGAAAAAACCTTGTATTCTTATCACCAAGGCTATACCAGTTTCTTTTTGCTCTCTGCCTCCATTTGATATCCTCCTGCTCCAACAAACCTCCTACTTGCTTCTGTAGGCTCTTCAACTCTTCTATGTTATGATGCTCCAGATCTTCTTGAACTTCTTTTATTTTGCTTGTAATCTGGTCTATTTCCCTTGTTCTCTCTTTTTCTTTTCTTCTGAAACTTCTAATTAACATTCCACTGCAGAATTTCAACCTTGTCTGCACCTTCTTGACAAAATCAATTGGCTGCTGTCCCCTGACCCATTCTTGTTTTATTTTCTCTTCACAATCTTCTTCTTTCACCCAGCTTGCCTCAAATCTGAAAGGAAAATGCCCCCTTCTCTGTCTAACCTCATTTCCTTTTGTCAAAACCAATAGAGGTAGATGGTCTGAGCTCCTAGCTGGCAAGCCCTGTACACTAGCATTCCTGAACATGTCCCTCCATTTATTGTTTGCAACACATCTATCTAACCTCTCCTTTGTAAAAGAGTGGTCATTATGCCTGTTACTCCATGTATAAAAACCATTTCTGCATCCCAGGTCATACAGCATAGTATCCTCCAAAGCTTTTCTAAATTGATTCATTTGAAGTTCAGCTCTTTGTCGACCCCCTACCTTTTCAGTTTGAACAATAATCTCATTAAAATCTCCTACCACACACCATGGTTCCTGTTCTCTAGGTTTTAACCTCCTCAGTAGATCCCAAGAAAACATCCTCTTCCCTGTCTCAGGATGACCATAGAACCCAGTGAATAACCACTTTGTGTCTTGTCCCTCCTCTTTAACCTCAGCATTAATATGCCAAGTAGAATAGCTCTTAATTTCCACTTCCTCACTATTTCTCCAATACAAAGCCAATCCCCCTTTCTTCCCCACTGAATTTACAACAAAACATCCTTCCATACCAAGTCTTCTTTTCAATCTTTCTAGTTTACTTGCTTTACTCATGGTTTCAACCAAAAACACCATGTTGGCCTTATTCTCCCTTGTCAACAGACAAAGGTCTTGAACTGTCCGAGGGTTGCCAATCCCTCGGCAGTTCCAGCTGATAATATTCATAATGCTAGGCGGGGCTGCTCAGCAGCCACCGCCCCCAACCTTTCCTTTTCAGGAACCTGCATCCCATCCAACCTAAGTTTCTTGACATCTTCTGAACTCTCCTCCCTTTCTACCCAATCTGACCCTCTTTTCTTTAAAGCATTTGAGAATTTCATCTTACCTGAGGGTGGTCTACCTCTTGCCCTTCTCTTCCAACTAGCCTTCTTCCCTTCATGCATAGTCTCCTTACTCCCTTGAACTGCCTCCACCACCATCTCCTCCCTTCTTTCTTCTTCTTCACCTTGCACAGCTAAGTTGACTAGGATCAGTTGATTGTCCTGCTCCTCATTCTGACTAGACTTCCCCACCTCTCTCTCAACCTCTTTAACTACCTCATGAATCATTATGTTATTTTTCCCCCTTCCTCCCACACTCCCTTCCACCCCTTTTCCTTCCACATTGCTCCCTTCATCCTCCTTCTCCCCCTCCTGTCCATCTATAGAAACCCCCACATCTTTTGAGCCTGTGAAAGATCCTTGAGTATCATCACTACCAGACTCAGTAGATACAGATTCTCTCTTCCTATCCATCCATCTACGATTCCCTGGGATAGCTCTCATCCAAACACCATATTGCAAATCCCCTCCCTTCGACCCTTGCCTTCCCTTCTGTTCTTCCCCACAGCCCCCCTTACCATGTGCAATTCTACCACAATAATAACAGAATTTTGGTAATTTTTCATACTGGAAAGGAATCCACATTCTCTTCCCATCCACATCAATAGTTCGACCCCTGGCCAAAGGCTGCTTCAAATCACATTCAATTCTTACCCTCAGCACTCTACCCCAAGCTACACCATCCTCCTGAACATCAATCTCTCTAACCAACCCTACAGAATCACCTATCTGCTTCCCCATCTCAATTGTCATGCAACTCAATGGTAAATTAAGCATATGAATCCAGAAGCTAACCTTATCGAAGCTTATTAGATGTGGTTGTGTATCACCATCGTAGTCCTTTAGCACAAACAAGTAGTTGTCAAACAACCAGGGACAGCCTCCCATAACTTTCACCTTATCCTTCTTCGATACAAAGGTAATAATGAAACTGTTATTCCCAATTTCCTGAAATTCCATTTGTTTCTCCACCTTCCATATTTTCTCCATTGTAGATCTAACCACCTCCCTCCCTATCTTCCTTTCTGAGCATATCTTCCCCACTACACTCCTCTCTCCCTTATCTCAAGCTTTCTCCATAGAAATACACTGCACTCCCACCGGCGTGTTCTCCTCGTCACTCAACTTCAGTCGCTCCCAAATCCTTGCCATTTCCTCCATAATCAAACCTCTGCCTGCCTCAGCACACAGAGACACTCCCGCCTTCGTCTACAACAGCAGCAACCACCGTAGAGTTGAAACGGACTAACAAACTCCCCTCCCTCGTTTTCAGAGAAAACGGTTAGAGAGAGAGACTGAATTTGTCTTGTTTCTTAATTGGTTGAACCACACTACATACTAATTTATATAATATACTGTATATGGGTTTTTATTTATTTTTTATTTTCATATATTATATTTTTTAATTTCTTTTATTTCCATATAAGAGGTAAATAATTTAATCTTTATACAGTACACATATAAGAAAATGTAACCGTTTTCTGCTACTGTAAAAACAGTTACTGTTATATAATTATGAACAGTGACTGTTAGATATAACAATAATACTGTAGCTAATTAAAAATTACAAATAAAATAGATCATCTTTTAAATGTCACTTTTAGACTTAAGTCTTTTAAATTATACAAAAGCAAGAATTTTACATAACCCGTTGGGAGTGCAGTGCTCCATATATACACCCACCATTGTTAGATCAAATTATCCACCCAGTCACTTGTTTTCCTTCTTTATTAAAGATAGGAAAATACGTCCGTGTTTCATATTATTTTATTTTATTATTATAATTTTTTAAAATATTTATATAATATATAATAAATAATTTAATTTTTTTAAATTTTAAAATATTAATAATATTAAAAAATAATATTCTAATAATATTTTATTTAAATTTAATATAAAATTATCTGATCTGATCTCACTATTTAAAATGTATCCAAAAATATAGGTGGTTGTACTGATGAAATACATCAATACTATATTTATGTTATTTTCTTATTTTTAAAAATATTAAGAAAACAACAAAAGTGTGCATTGGTGCAACCCTTCGTAGAAGAGTATCCTCGTTGGTTTAGCCAAATGAAGAAGTTGGCTAAAATTTGAATTATTTATATAAAAAAGATCCATATTGAATTGGGCAAATCTAAAATATTTTATATTTTTGTTATAATAGTTAGCTAAATATGGAAGACTATATTCATTCACTAAAGATTAAAATATTATTTTCTCATCATTATAATATAATTTATTAATTTTATTATAATATAAAATATAATTTTTATATGATTTTAAAAATTAAATGACTTTTAAAAATAAGATTTTTTAATATTAATTTAATTATAATATAATTATTAATAATATTAAATTGGTAGAATTATAAATTTAAACAAAATATTAATTTAATAATATTTTCTTATTATAGAGAATAAATAACTAATTTAATATAGAAATTAAATTTAAATAAAATATGTAAATATAAAAAGATATGATATTGATTAAATTTTAAAAATAAATTTAATCAAGTCAATGAGAATCCTTGAAAGAGTTGAAACGAGAATGTTCGAAGGAGCTGAAACGATATGCACAAAACTGACAAAATACACACATTGAATAACTCAAGGGTTGGAACTTTCTTTTTCTATTTTTTTTTTTAAATTTTTTATGTGTACGCACAAATATGTAGATAATATTTCTCTATTATTATTCAATCAACTTCATGAACTATATCCTTTCAAATAAATTAACAATTTAATGATGTCTACGAGTATTGTGTAGAAGATATAGAAGATAATACTATGCATGCCTTGCGCTACTGCCCACTCGGCAAACATGTACGGTTTAAGGCTTTAAGCTCAATTACTTCTCAATTTTTGCTTAGGAAAATGCTACATCGTCCCATAAATCATACTATATATCCAAAGTTACCGTTAATGTATTTAAATATATGTATATATTAATATATCATGTGTAGGGGTAACTTTGAAGAGTATATTTAGGAGGGCTAAGGAGCGTTGTTTCGCTTATAAACATGAGAAGTATGCCTGCAACCTGGCTTGGAATAGTTGGGTTTTGATCTGATCCAACCCAAATCATGAACAGTTAAGTTGGCAATCCGATCTGATCAAAATGAAATCGGGTCAGACCCGTATAACCCGACATAAAAACCAAATGAAGAAAGAACACAGGCACCGTCTTCCTTCTTCCCATTGAGCACCCCCGTGGAGATTGGCTCCCACTCTTCATTAGACAACAATAACTTTTGCACAAAATTTAAAATCAAACTCCGTCTCAAATCTTGGTCTTCCACCTAAGACCCTCTCATTGACGCATCCTTCACATTTTTTCCTAGAAAATCCCATCAACTTTCCTCTCAATTTCTTTGCATCTGACTCTGTCTCTCTCCCTCCCTTCAATTAATTATTCACTTTGTTGTCTCATTGTAAGAAATCGATTTTGGTTTAGGAGTGATGGAGAGAGCGAACAAAATAAGTCCTGATCATTGACCTTTGATTTGTATATTCCTCTCACTTTGCTAACTCTGATCATTCACCTCAATTTTTCACTTTGCTGACCTCTATGTCCCTCAAGTCTGAGAAATCCATAGCCCTTCCCACACCTTCACCAAGACCCATAACCCTACCTTGGCCCCCTTGTCTACCGAGTCTTCCGAATGTAGCTGTAGGAGTGGTACTATCTCTACCCTTAAATGATCGCAGGGGATGCTGTAAGACCAAGATTTGGGACCGTTTGATTCCACAGAGAGAGAGAGAGAGGGAGAGGGAGATGTTGGAGCTATTATCGCCTTGCGCATCAGAAAGAGAAAAAAAAAAAAAAAACTGAACAAAAAATAAAGCCAACCATCTCTACCAAGCTAAACTGTAAAGGGTCTTGCTCTTCTTTTATTTTCTAACCGTTTCTTATCTACCAAGCAAAAACTGAAATAGAGAGTGATCGAATATGCATATAACTGAGCATATTTGGACTTTCTTACGTTTGTGTTGCTTTCATTGGTGGTGAGAAACCAGAAGAATGGTCTTCAATATTTGAAGAAGAAGTTCCTTAAAGAAGAAAAGGGTAAAGATCTCGGGAGAAAAGGCTTGGAGTCTTGGAGCCTGGATTCTAGGGTTTGAGAGAACTAAAAGGTACCTGGGTAAGAGCAATTTATATGTCAGTCGGTGTAAGATGAGAAATCCAAACCCGTCATTTATTGGGATGGTAAATAGATTGTTTAGTAACTCGGCATTTGCCGGTTCGGGTCTGATTGAATCCCACGGGTCACTCAGTTTGATGGGTTATTTTCACAGACCTAGTGAGAAGTGTGAATTTTCAAAAAAAAAATTAAAATCTCTTATACTCCAACACAACCAATTCAAGTGCACGGATCAGTTTACATATTAATGATATTTTCATCTTTGATATATATATATGTGTGTGTGTGTGTGTGTGTGTGTGTGTGTGTGTGTGTGTGTGTTTTTCTTGAACACATTCGAAAGTGACCATTTGGATAATTTTGTTTTGAATGGTTATGTTCTTGAAAGAGGGATTCAATTCCCTAGATGGGTACATGGCAATATGTGATCAATTATTAAAAACTGTAGGGTTATTGATCAAGAAACTGGGACATAATATAGAAAGAACATAAAAATATATATAAATATACTTATCCTCAAATCAATAAAGATATATTTCACAAGTTGTATACCAAACTATCAAACAACCTAGCAGTACTCTACATTCTCCAATTACTAAAAACTTAAACTTTACACCTTGTCCAATTATATATGGCCATTAAGATACATTAAAATAGGTAATGTGGCACAAACTTAAGAGGCAAGTTTTAATGAAAGGTACATTAATGTGTAAGTTTTGTGTTTTGACAAGTTAGATAAAGATGGTAGTTACATGAAACAACTAGAGAGGTGTCGGCCCTAACATCTTAGAGAGAGAAGCTCTCCCTTCTCTCTAGAAGTCCAAGCTGTAAACCACCTTAGGGGGGGGGGAGGGGGTGGAAGCCTCACCTCCTCCCTCCCTTCCTCCTCCCTTCCTCCTCTCTCCTCCCTCCCTCCTTCCAATCAATGCGTTTGGGTTTTGTTTTTATTGTTTTAATCTAAGCATGGGGAAGTGACGTTTGATGTTTTCCGGTGGTCAGCAACACCATGTGCTCCACTGCGGGGTTCCTAAGCCATTGATCTTTCAGAATGCCAAAAGTTTCGTCAAAAGAAGCAGCAAGCAAGTCATACATGCAGCTCAAAGTGAGCGCTTGGTCTCCATGCGCCACCACATAAAGGGCTCTGCTGCCACCACGAGCGGCATTTTTGGGGTCATTAAGTCTGGAAGCTTCAAGATTGGCAGTTCGGCACACTCCCAGCATGGCGCATGTTCTTTACGCGTCACTACAGTCTCCTTGCACAATGTTTTTTTGGTTTTATGTGTATTTCTAGTTTCTATTTTGTTGTATTTCATTTTTTTTCGGTATTTTCTATGTATTTCCATTTTGTTGTTTGTTGTTGTTTGAGTTTAGGTTAAAATAATAAGAAATAGATTATTAAACTTGTGGTCCATAGTAGGAAAACTCCATCTTCCTTTGGAGGATGGGGGATGGTTTTCCCGCTCCTCCCTATGAGGATGGGGATTGGTGTTCCCACTCCTCCTCTAGAGGATGGGGGATGGATATCTCTGTTTATACAAAGTGGTGTATTCTTAGACAGACTAGGATGGACACCTCTATTATTACAAAGTCTTGCAACTAAGGAGGTCATATCATGTGAGAGTTTACTTCAGTTTCATTTGAATGAAATGAAGTCTATTTCGTACATAAAAGAAAAGTTAGATAAAGACGAGATCCAGGAGGCAACCATGATATTTCGACATATTTGGACCGGGAGGAACAACTTTGTGCATGAGAAAGGTTTTCAACACCATACTTTACTTATCAAAGGTGTCAAGAAAGAAGTGGACCTTTGAGTAGTCTACAGACAGCTCAATCATTGGTTTCCAATAACTCATCCACTTTATAGTAGCAGCGTTGGCTGAAACCACCTAAAGGGTATTATAAACTCAATTGGGATGTGGTTGTCCAAGGAGGGGTGGGACAAATTGGCATAGGGGTTATTATCAGAGACAGTGAATGTAGACCAATTGAGACCCTCAAAGCTCAAAAATCTTTGAATTTGTGCCCGTTTAATGGGAAGGCTTATACCTTGACGATGGGAGTCTTTCTTTGGAAGGAGATTGGTGTTCATAGTATCATGATTAAGGGGGATTTGTTGAAGGTGGTGAATTTGCTTAAGGACTCGAGATTTGATTGGAGTTATAGTGGCATGTTGATTGCAGATACCAAAAATTTACTACAATCTGTTGAAGATTGGTCCGTTGCTCACACCAAGAGAGAGAATAACAAAGCTGCACATGGTTTGGCTAAGGCTGTCCTTAGATGTATTGAGGATTTGTATAACTTAGAATACGTCTCTGAGTGCATTTATCATATTGTTTGTGAGGAAATGAAGTAATTCTTTTGAGTAATACAATCAATATCTTTTGCAATAAAAAAAAAAAAAAAGGTTTTGTGTTTTGACCATTGCAATTGATTAAAAAATAGGTGATGTGGCACAATTTCAATAACTGAATTATGATGCATAAATTCAAATTGTAATTTAAGTTGATTAATATCATGATTTATGTTTAATTTTATAACTTATGATTTAATTGGATAATAATTCTTTACATGCATAACACATTTTTAATATTCTAATCTTGTTTAATTTTTGTTCTATTAGTTTTATGGTTTCTATTTCTTTTTTTAGGCCTTATTTCTTGGGAGTTGCTCTACAAAAATGGAGAGTTCTACATGTGCTTTCCAAAGCAGGAAAAACAAAGCAGCTAGACATGCAAGTAGGGGCTCTTGTTGGGCTATCTGCACAAGCTGGAGAGGCAGAAGCATGAAAGGCAAAGAGTAGTTTTGCTCTTTTGGGTTTATGGGGCAGAGGGGAAAAAAAAAAACAAAAGAAAGAAGAGGAGAAGACGCTAAGACACGTAGCTGGGCAGGAGGGATTTACGAAAAAGAGAGGGAGGCTTCTTTTTGGTTTTAGGGATGTGGAGTGATTAAGGGAAAATGGTTTTCTTCCTTGGTGGGACAAAAATGAGAAAGGAGAGTTTTTTAGTTTTTTACTTTGGGGGTCACGCAGAAGGTTTTGATAGAGAGATAGACTGGAGAGAGAACAGAGGGGTGAGAGAGCTCCAGGAGAGGACTTGCATGGACGTTGGGAGGATTTCTTCCCATGACAATTTCTACAATTGAAGCTCTCAGTGCAAGGGGAGATTTTCTTGGCTGAGAGGTATGGTTTTTGTGGAGAGGAGAAGAGACTTGAGGCCTGGTTTTTGGGGAGTGAGAGTTGAAACAAGAAAACAGGGAGAGAAGCTAAACAGAAGGAGGGTGTCATGCAGGAGAGTTATGGTTCTTGAGGGACTTACAGCAGCTGGTTTTGAGAGAGAGAGTAGGGGCAAATGTGGACTTGACCTGGACGAAGCCTTACATGTTGGGGACTTTTTTCGTTTGAGCAGATAGATGGAACAAACATAGACCCTATAGGAAAAATGAGAGGTAGAGAGAGAGGAAAAGGCTGGAGAAAAAAAAGGGACGCACGGAGCTTTTTTGAAAAAAAAATGTATTTTTAAAGTCTGGGGGCGTACGGACTTGAAGACGCAGTGAACGAGAGCTTTATTTGGAGGGAGTTATTTTTTGCTCGATTTTCTCTCCATCTTTGCTCTCTTGTGGCTTTTTTTTTGTATTTTATTTTAGTTTTATCATAGAGAATATTTATTTAATTTTCATGGTTCTTGTGATAAATATGATTGACTAAATTTTCGTACTAAGGTTAGAGGTGAAGTCTAATGATTCAGACATTATTTTTGAATCAACATTAGAGTTTATATTGTGAGTTTGATCAATTGAATAGTTTTATTGTTGGATATTTTGATTATCTATATATTTATCTTGATTCATTGTGATTTCCGAATACATTGAATGCTTAAAAAAATCTCTGTGATATTCAAATGATTTTGTGAATATTATAATTATCAATCGTTCATTCTTAATCATTAGCAACTATTTTTCTTGATCTTAAATGCTAAATCTTCTAATTAAACGGAATCATTATTCTAGTTTAATTGAAGTAAATTGATCAGAAACAATATTCTAAATTATTATATGGATCATCGAAACCTTAGTCGTTCTTCATATCGATTTATTTTACTATTTTAGTTTTATTCTGCTACTTTTAAAATGTCTTAGTAATTTCTTTTCATTGTTTGAGTTTAGTTTTCTTATCATTTAAGTCAATCCCTGTGGATTTGACCTTGTTAGGTACTACAACACTTGTATACATATGGGTGAAACTGTTCTAAATTTTTCGTTCACTAGTTGAATCAAACTTTAAGCGCAACAAGTTTTTGGCCAAGGAAAGTTCCTTTTAACAACCATGCTTCACTTAGATTACAAGGGAAGTCAAACATGTGAGGCCCTTACACATGACAATCGATCATAAAGGACATTCCAAGGAAATTCTTCAAGATTAAACATTTGTTACCATTAGATTTCATAAGTTAGATTAAATAAACCAAATCATGATCACATGAGATGCCATGCTGAGACACACTGTGACCCACATTTTCAAATGTGTCCAATTCCTACCTCTATGTTTGTTATTTGTCCAAATTAGCTTAAGAATATGTACCCCTAACATGGCCTACCACACCTGATCACTTGGGAACTTGTAACTAGTAATGATGAAAACACTTTCCCTAGCTATAGACTTTGTCCCCAAGCAAGTGATGGGAAACTTCCTAATGTCTAGATGTCTTTTGGCCCCATGAAGTCAATGAATCAAGAAGCAAAAGACCGAAACCCACCAAGTTAGCCCATTCAAGCATATTTGCACCTTTTGGAATCAAATCTGAATTTGTCTACCTCCTTCATTTTGCCAACACATCATCTCCTCAAAACAAACTCTAAACACATTACCCTAGAATGAAACAAGGCAATTAGATACCCCTTGAATGAAACCAACAACTTGAGTCAAATTTGGAGAAGATTTTGTGAAGAATCACAACCCTAGTAGAGAACCTTGAGGGAGAGACCAGATCTACAAAAAAGGAAGCAAAGAAAGTGTCCCTAAGATCCAACAAAAGAAGGAACTATAGCCTAGTCCCCTAGCCAAATCTCGTTGATGATATTTCTTCCAAACCTTCCACTATTCCACTCCCACCTTTGTAACCTTGAAGCATGGTTGTGAATCCATGGTATTCTCCTATCCACACCACCTACACCTTAGTTTGAAACCATGGAATGGAATTGAGAGTGACGAATTCATTGATGAAGCCAAGTGGTGAATCTCAGCAAGCACCACCTCACCCCTTCTTCCAACTTCTTCCATCTCCTAGACAAGTATTCCTTACCTCTCCTCTCTCTTATTCAATATAGAAGATTATTTCTTCACCCATTAGACTTAATAAACTAAGCTGGTTAGAAGAAACCCACCATGAGAAGCCACGATTATGAGGAAACAAGGTGCTAACTGACTACACCCAACCAAACTATGAACTATTTTTTGAAACTTTTTCTTGCATCCCATGCCCCACTAGATCAGAATCATAGCTCCTAAGATTCACTAGATGCACACAAGAAAACTTAGGAGGAAGCTGCTAGTTAACCTAGCCGAAATCACCTTAGTAGAAGCACTAGATAGTAATCGGGTAAACCATAGTAAGAGACATGCTTTGAGTGATCATTCACCCTTTAAGAGGCCTATAAATACAATCCTTCCTACCATCTTTCACCTCACACCACTTACAAGAGCTATTGAGTGAGTTAGAAAGAAAAAGTTTCAAAAAGAGTGAGGAAAGAGCCCAAGTTGAGTGCTTGTAGGAGAACCTTCAAGTTTTTATGTAAACTACCATTGTGTTTTGATGGATTTATGGGCAAAGCATGTTAATTTGGGTATGAAGATGCATGTTCAAATTAGGTCTTGATAAGAGTATCATAAATGTTTCATATGCCAAGGTTATAAAGTTAAAACTTTCGTTTATCATCATTATATCTTGAGGTTATTAGTAGTTTTAATACACAGAGTTAAATGGCATAAAGAGGTTGGTATC
Source organism: Carya illinoinensis (assembly GCF_018687715.1). Taxonomy (NCBI): domain Eukaryota; kingdom Viridiplantae; phylum Streptophyta; class Magnoliopsida; order Fagales; family Juglandaceae; genus Carya; species Carya illinoinensis. The sequence continues at coordinate 11,335,440 of NC_056758.1, forward strand.
AATTAAGTTTTGATTTATCATTTATAAATTTCATGCAAAGAGTTGGTACACAGTCAATCTTAACCTGAGAAGTAAACATGATCACTTAGCATAAGCAATGTCATCGATTTCTTTAAGGTTGATATGAAGCACATGCCATGGCTAAGCCTAAGAAATACTGTTGTATAAAGTGTATTGCCTTGGAATAGGCCACAACCTTAGCTTAGAAATGTCACTAAGTTTAGTAAAACCACTTGATTGAAAACATGGCTAGTTCTAAATAAAGATGCTAACTCGTAACTCATCTTTTGTTTAAGTTGCCAGCTTCACATACCCAGAAAATTTGTAAGTGAGCCTTTAACCTACTCTTAGATAATATTTATATGACTTTGTATAAATGCTTCATTCATGCGTAAATGTTATTTTTATCATGAATTGCCTTACACTAGCTCATGAGCAATCAGTTTCTATATGGCATGTGATGATTTTGTAATCCTATGCATAACAAGTACTCTTTAAGCATGATACATAGAAGGCATGATGTTGTACATGAAATTTGATTACTTGTTCAAAGAAAAAGAACATTTCATCTAATATGGTTTTGTCACGAGTATAGCATGAAGTTATATTTGTCATGACCCAAAAATGGGTGAATATCTTAGTAGAACTTTTGTACTCTAAAGTGATTAAAAATAGAGTGGTAACCCATGGGTTGACAAATAATAGTCAATAAACATCGAATATGTCCCCTTTAAAGGATTCCAAGGCATTTTCGTATGAATATAGTGACTAACGCTAGTGGGTACCTCTGTGAATTAATACTCCAACTTGAGTATTTAAGTATGATCAATGAATTGAATTTATTTGTGTAGCTTTGATGACGTTGTCCCTAAAGATTAGGCTATAGTAACCAGCAGGTGCTCACGGTGCAAAATGGAGAGCCATGATGTTACCATATGTTAGGAAAGTTGTTTTTTTTTTTTTTTTAAAGAAAATAAATGAAAAAGATGAAAAGCAGTGAAAAGTAAGAAAAAAAAAAGGAAGTATTCTCTGTAAGAAAATGTGTTTACTAAAAGATGTTGACCAATCTAGGTGGAAAAGCTAATATTTTTTTGCATACCTTGCATCTCGTGTTTATTATTTGTCATGTTTATGTTATGATCTCTTTGAATGTTGGTTTCTAACTTACTAAGATTTCAAAGAATCTCACCCTATTATTCCCAAGCTACCATTCCAACTGAGATGATAGAAGTTGTAGCAGGACCTCACCATGGTAATGAATGCCAACTAATGGATATGGATAATTAAGGATGAAGTAGACCTTGACTGACAACTACAACTGATAGTGATGTTCCTTGAGATGGTCCTGCGAGCCATTTAGCTCATCAAAGAGATGATCTGAATTATGTCCTGTTGAAGCACCATTTTAACCACAACTAGAATAAGGATATGGATTATCCATTAATGTTTATATATGTTCTATAAATGCGTCTTCTTTGGCCAATTTAAAGAGGCATAAATATGGTTTATCTTAATGAAGTAATATTTTCTTTAGCATTTTGGTACAATAATTTTACAAGACTGAATTTTTGCTGTGATTATTGCATACTACTAGATTATTCATATGGTGCATTGCATATTATTTGTCATGAACAAGTATATGTGACCAGATGTTGCATGTCTTGACGCTCTAAGTTTCCATCAAATCATAAGTGAAGGTTGGGGGTGTCATAGGATGGTATAAGAGCAATCATGTCTATAGAGAAACCACATGTCCTAATAATGTTGTACCAGAATATAGGCTTGAATCTTTAGCTTGGATAGGCTTGAATTTTATGGCTAAAAGATCGATTTGATATACATCTTAGCAAATCATCCATTAGATGGAGGACATCTCTCGACCGACACAATTTGCCAGATAATTGATACTCTAACACAATAACAGGAGTTAATTCTTAGACAAAATCAGTAGCAGCAGCATTTGGTGGAAAGACAAGAAAGAGCTAGAAACAGAGGTTGCTCTTTTGAGCAATTTCTGATTTATAGATATCCAATTTCATGGGAGCAAGAGGACCCATGAAAGCAAATAAATGGTTATCAGATCTTGAAATGACTTTTGAGATCAACGAATGCATAGAGGAACAAAAGGTGCAATAACCTAGACATATTGTAAAGGAGAAGCTGGTATCTGATGGGACACCAAACAACAACTCCTAATCAGAGAATTGGGAAACATAACTACCTTAACATGGGAAAGGTTTAAGGAAGAATTTGATAATTGTTCTTTCCTGAAATGATTAAGTAGCGAAAGGCACAAGAGTTTGCATTGCTAGTCCAAGGTAATGCTAGGGTCAAACAATATCCTATAAAATTTATGGAACTTGGAAGATTTGCCCCTCACCTAATAGCCATCAAAAGGATGCAAGTGCAAAAGTGTCAAGGAGGCTTGCAACCTCGAATTAGGAGTCATGTGGCTTGTTTTCGTATTGAGCATTTCCAAGATTTAGTAAATGTGGCTTCCATAGCCATGGCAAAGCAATGAAACGCCTCAGATCAAATTAACCTGGAAAGAAAAAGAGCTACCCCAATTACTATAAGAAGAAGTGGGGATACAAGGAAGGTAATCACAAGAGTCAATAAAGGAAAAAGCATTGTGTCAACACCACTAGCAACATGTCAGAAATGCGAAAGGGCACACGGTGGAGAATGTAGGTTCAGGTTAGGAACTTGTTTTAGATATGGTCAACCGGGTCATATGATCTGTGACTGAACAAAGAGGGTGATAAATGAAGGAGTTGCCATTGCCACAAACCAAAGCCAAAGCCACCCATTTAAGCCAGGATGTATGCCCTTACCCTAGATGATGTGTGTGATGCCCCCAAATTTTCACTTGGGATTGGACAAATTTTGAAGTGTTAGAACATGCAATACAAGGATTAACAAACTCTTTTCCCTTATCATTTCAGATACTTAAAATAGTTTAGCCATTTTCATTCTGAATTCTCTTGCATAACTAAGTAAATGCATTATGTGCCTCATCTTTATGAGCAAGAAAGATGACCCAAATATATCTAGAAAAATCATCAACAATAACAAATGTATAATATTTTCCTCCTAAACTTGCAACTCTATTTGGTCCAAAAAGATCCATGTGTATCAGTTGCAATGGTCTAATAGTGAAAATATGTTTCTTGGTTTTGAAAAAAGCTTTTGTTTGTTTACCAAATTGGCATGTATCACAAATTTTATCTTTAAGAAAATTTGCCTCTAGTAAACTTCCCACAATATCATTTTTTGAAAATTTAGAAATAAGTTCCATGTTGGCATGATCTAGTCTTCTATGTCACAACCAACTATTTCATTTTGAGCTGAAAAACAAATGGCATCTTGTTATGCAATTTCTTCAAATTTGATTGTATAAGTGTTGTTGCTTCTAAAAGTAATAAAATAAATATTGTAATCATGATCATTCAAAATAATACATTTATCCATTTTGAAGTAACTGTAAATCTTTTATCACATAATTGACTTATGCTCAAAAGATTATATTTTAAACCTCCAACAAGTAGAACATATTCAATTATGAGAAAAGATTCATTACCAAGTTTACTTATTCCCACAATCTTCCCTTTTGAGTTGTCTTCAAATGTCACGTGTCCTTCTTCTTTAGATCTAAGATCAAATAACTTAGTCTTGTCTCCCGTCATGTATCTTGAATATCTACTATCTAAAAACCATTTGTTTTTACTTGTAGAGGACTCCATGCATACCTATAAAAAGAATTAAAATAATTTTTCTTGGTATCCAAGTTCTTTGGGTCTTTCATTTATTAGTATTAGAAGAAACAAGATTTGTAGGTACCCATATGGCCTTAATAGTTATTGTATGCTTTCTTCTAATAGGATAAGCACGATAATTATAACCATTTCTGTTACAAAAATTGTAAATAGCATGTGACATATATGAAGAACTTGAGTGATTGTAATAGTATCTTTCTTTGACAAAATTATTTTTATGAAAAGAATTTTGAATACTGGACTTTGATTTAGAAGGATTATCAAAGACATTTTTATAATATTTTTATTTTTGTTTTGACATGTATCCTAAGCCTATCTTATCAAAAACACATATTTGACTACCAAGAAGTTTTTCAAAAAAATTTTTTTTTCCATTCGTAAAGTTTTCACTAATATTTTCTAAATCAATTATTTTCTTCTTCAGTTCAAGATTTTCATATTTTGAAACGATATTTTCTTTTCTTAAAACATTAATTTTGTTTGTTAAAAAAGTATTTTTCTTTTTCAAAGTAGAATACTTGATACCCAATTTTTCAAATTCCTCATATACATCTTCCAAAATATTTTGCAACTCTGCATTCGAAGAATCTTTAATATTATCAAGATTTGTTACCTCAAGGTTATCTTTAGTCATAAGATAAAGATTTACTGATTTTTCATTGTTTGCTTCACTGTCTAAGCTACTTGAATCATATCCCATGTAGCTTTCATTACTTTAATGCCCTTATTTCAATCTTTCTTTAGCAAAGGACAATCTGCCATGATATGTCCAAAATTATTACATTTATAATAAATTAAAGAGTCATTTTTACCTGAATCTTTTTCGAAAAACTTTTTGAAAGATTTCCTTGGAGTGGCTTTATTTTTCTTTAAAAGCCTCTTAATTTGTCTTGTTCTCTTCGCAATTTCTTAATCTTTGTTATTATTTTCCTAATCTTTGTCGTTATTTTCCTCATCTTCATCACTTTCACTTTCATGAGGAATAGCTTTAAGTGCCAAGCTCTTCTTTGGTTTTTCTTCTTCTTCTCTTATTTTCAATGTGTATTTATGCATGGTAAGTGACCCGATGTGTTCATTCATTTCAAGCTTCTTGAAATCTCTAACAAGAACATAACTGGCATGAAATAAACATGACATAAAGTTGAACGTGAAGCTGAACATAAGACTAAACATGAACTGAACTTGAATTGAACATGAACTGAACTAAGACTAAACTTGAACTAAATGTGAACTGAACTGAGACTGACCATAAGCTGAACAAAAACATTAACTAACTAAAATTGAACATGAGCTGAATTGAACGTCAAATAACATGAACATGGACATGAAATATAACATAAAATCTTATTCAATATCTAAGCATGATTAATAAAAGTGACAATATAGGTGCTACACATTGCCCCTTGACCTGTATGCCCCTACTAATTACCACATCACAACATAGGTTTCTATACAAGTTATGAGTACATTAACATATGTGTTAGTTTACAGATATCTGTACTTGCTGTGGAACACATAATGTACGTATCCTGTGTTAGATATTTGCACTGGCATGAGTACATATAACATGAAATTAAAATATGGGTGACACCATCAACATTAGTGCTTGACTTTGCTCCAGTAACCAGTTAATTAGGCTCCATTTGAAGCCTGTTGATTTTTACCTTTCAACCCAAGGAATTTCACACTATTTTAGATACTTAAGCATGTTTAAAGGAGTTCTACTAGGATATTACCCCATCCTAGTGCTTAGGGTCATGATAAATACAAATAAACTAAGCTATCATGAAAATAATATTTTTGGTATATACAAACTATACTCGATGCATGAAATGAAAGGACAAATGACCTAACATAACGTAACGTGACATGTACATGAGATGCATAACTTGAAGTAACATGAAACCGACAAACAATACATAACATGGCATAACATGTAACAGATGACATTACATGACATGGTATGACATTTAACAGATAACATTACATGAAAAATATATTGTGTGATAGATAAATATTTTGTGATAGAATATATTATGTGACAAATAAATATATCGTGACAGAATATAGTATGTGTAATAGGCATACACGTAGTGACATGGTGTAGCATGGGAAATGGGATGATAGAAGTACATAAATAGTAGTTCCTTTATCCATCAAATATACATAATAATCTAATAGTAAGTTAGAAGCTAGCTTATAGTGATCATCGCGTTATAGAGAAAATGCAAGAAACACGAGAAACTGTAAGTTGAGATTTTTAAATGTTAAGGATTTTACTTCCCAATTGCAAATTCACTAAAATTTACATTTCACATATAAATTGTCTTAAATCCAAATATCTAATTAGAAATATTTAAAACATAATACAACTATCACAAGTACACTAAGGCTTAACCTTCAAAGGCAAAAACACTTGAATTTTGTTGCAATCCTATAACCTCATTTCACATGCTTAAAAACTGAAATATTGCAGCATAGATTAGCACATCCTATGTTCAAAAAGCATACTAAAAAAAAAAAACAAAAATCCACTTCACAAAATCACAAATGTTTTTCATCAAAAAGTCCCAAACTTTAACTAAAAACATAACATTTGTTCTCAACGTTTTGTCTCTTATTAAAAAATCTCCAAGAACTCCAAAAGTTCAAAACATTTCTTTCAATATGTTCATAACACACTCCTAAGAACTAACATGCTTTTAGTCATCAAGTAAAAATACCAAAAGTCACAAAATTCATCTAAACGTACTTAGCTTCAATACTTATACTCAAAACCAATTGCCTTAAGGTCTGGGCTTTGATCAAAGCCTTTGATCCGAAACATACCATGAAAAAAATCACAAACCAATAAGATCACATGGTTAAAAATCATGTCCTAGATTAGATCCAAGCAACATTAAACTCAATATCACATGGCCATATTTGCATCAAAACATCCATATACCCATAAACCTCAAATCTGTGACCTAACCAAATCTCTTCATGTATAAAAAATTATATCTTTAAAATCAATACTAAAAATCTTCAAACTAACATCCTAACATGTATATAAAATACTTAGTATCATCATAAAAAACTTTCAAAGTCATTGGAGTATGATTTTACCACAAAAGATCCAAGATTTTACAAAACAACTGTTTTACTTCTTCTAGTTTCTAACTTTCTAGATCTAAGAAAAAATTTTAATCAAAGCCTATAATGTGCAACGAATCCTCATCCAAATTTCCTATAAACATGTTAACTAAATCAAACCAAGATCTTTCTAGTAGGTTGGTCAAAAACACTAAAATATCTAGCACTGTCAAGTTTACCGCTCAGAATGACCTTTCCAAGCTTACACCAACTTTTTACCAACAAAATGACCATTAAATTCAACAAAAAGATATCTACAGAAACTAGACTCAAAGAGACTCTTGTGAGGAAAATGTGTGAGAAAATACTAAAACAATCTTCAAAAAGAGTGAGCAAAGTGACTTAGGAAATTTGTTCGAGAGAACCTTTAGCTTTCTCTCCAAGAAAAGTGTTGGAAAGGGAAATGGACTAGATGCCTTCTTACATAATTGAGGGGTGAAGGGAGGGCTATGAATGACAAGGGACAAAATTGTGGGCATTGGTGAGTGGTTTTTAGCCAAGGAATCTTCCTTGTGAAGGGTGGTGGTGAGATGGCCTTTTGACTTCACATCAAGTCCAACTTGGGACTGCTTTGAGCAGTGTTTGGTTAGCCATGGAAGGGGGAAAATCCCCTCTACAAGTCTTTCCAAGGTGTAATGGGCCTTAACAGAATGGGCTTCAATTTGTTGTTTAAAGAGGGTTTGGCTAGGGTTTAGGTTGTTATCAAGCCCAAATCTAATTTTTCTTATTCGATAAAATTACCAAGTTTAAAGGTTTTAATAATGATGTCATAACATGAATCTAATTGGTTAATAGCATATGGAAGTGATTTAATCAAGTGATTAAACACTTAGCTAGAAACTAGGTCCATTTAGGGTTTGCAAACAAGTTTGGAGTTTGGGAAAACCGTTTGGGGTTTTGGTTTCAACCGAGCTTTTGGGGTTTCAATTGGATTCTAAGTATTTAGGATTTCTCTAGATTGGCACAAATTGGATGGTTGGATGGGATAGGGTTTTACTTAGGTTGCATGATCTCAATGCTTGATTTCCTTCATATTTTTATCTTATAGTTCCTCTTGGTGCCAAGTGTCTAATACTATTCATCGAGTGTGGCTAAGATATTTCCATGTATCCTAATAAAACTTCTTTGGCCTAGTTTGGACATTCCACACTATAATTTTGAGAACACTAAAGTTGGTGTAACTGTGCATTATAAAATCCTAAATAATCATACTAACCTAATAGTAAAAATCATTTATCAAATTTCGACTCCGAAGTGTCTCGAAAGAATCAAAATGCATTTTTGAATAAGCGTTTCTTCCAAAAACTGAAAATGGATTTGTTGCTCCAGAAAATCCTTAATATTTAAATGAAACTAATGGCTCAAGCTATATCCTATTATGACACTTCTAAGTACCTCAAATAAATAAAATCGTGCTCTGGCACTATAGTGAATGGTAATACTGATTGTACTGACAGACTATAACCTATATGATTGGTCGATTCATGAAAACTTTTAGGATTTTCACGAAATTCCTAAAGTCTAAAAAAATTCTTCCCTTAAATTTTTGGTATGTTGTTACAATTTGGATCTATATACACCAAAAGTTGAAGAAGTTGATGTCATTATGGGTACTTTCTCTAATAAACTTTCCTTTTATAATAGAAGGTTTGGTTCTTTAAACCCCTAAGTACATATTAGTGTTTCTTTACCCTAGGTGATCCCCAGTATCAAAAGGAAAACCACATTGTTTCTTCATATAAAATGGAAAGGGTTCTATATGCCCTTATCCTTATCCAGCATCTTTTGCAAGTCCTTAAAAAGCTGCAGCACTTTACTTATAAACAGTTTAGCTGACTCAAGTCATTCTACTAACGTTAGTTCTGTAGAGAGCTCAGGGCTCTTCAGGGCTTCCTTAAGCTTTAAGGGATTCTCACATTTGTGTTTCTCCATTGCTATAATCTATTCCTATCGCAACTTCTACTATTTTGAGAAAATGGTAGTATAAACTACCATGGTGAGATTTCAAAAAAACTCAGCAAGTTAAACCAATAACATATAAGAAGATAACATAAGCATGTAAATGCAAACCATGAATATGAATACATGAGCATGGATATGAACTTGACTGAAAACTCATTTCTTTCTTGCATGTGTTCGTTTTAAAACATCGACCTTGTAATCATGTAATAGAGTAACAAAATGACCATGTAAAGCATCATTTTCAATTCATATTAATCAATTGTAATCTTTAAGTCGTAGTACAATGTGGGTGGAAATCTCACGGCTCTCCTAAAAACCGTGGGTTCCCTACTAGTTACTATATCACATTACCGACCCTCTTTACGTCCGAGTCCTTCTGACATGGCAATTCACAATTTGCCTTCATTGCATTTCCAATGTATTGCATCCACTAGCATTACGTGGTACTTTTCTTCAGAATCCTTTAAAAGAATCCATTAGAAGTCCGTTGACTATGCTTCATCAACCCAGGGACCACTCCAATTTAAGCACTCTAAAGTGGACCGAGGATTTCCTATAGAGGAAAAATCAGAAGTGAGTGGAAGTGACTCTTGGTGTGCCTTCGGTGGTAGTAAGGGCACCGACCAATAATTTTCCCCTTTTATAACAACCTTCAAATCCCACTCATTCTCTCTCATGTTATTATTTCTTATGTGAAAACTAAAAGGTTTCTTGTGCATGGGTGTCATGTGGTATATATATATATATATATATATATCACCAAGGCAAGGAATCACCTTCTTCCTAAGCATGTAAAACATATCTAATTTCACCATATAAAATCTTATCACATAAAATCTCATATAGAGATGCATCAAATCACCCAATCTCACATAGAGATGTTTCAAATAATCAAATCTCACACATAGATACTTTAAATCACCAGATCTCACATAGAGATATATATATGTTGCACTGGGGAACACATAAGCCCGGCCTACTAATTCGAAGATACCACACATGTACGCCTGGGGTATTCTTCTTCGCCTCTATCAATTGAGTCCAAAATGAAAATATTCCACCTATTCATGATGATCGACATGAGGCCTTCTCTTGTATGATATTAGTGGAAACGTGTTGTAGAATTGGCTTGGAGAAAGTCTACTCGTCCATTATGATCGACACATAGTAAGACTCACACAAACATTGACACCCAAGATCATCACATCTCAAATCAGAGCCATTAAAACGTCAAGATCATAAAATCACGAAGTAAAGATAGTCAAACACAATGTAAAAATATTTGTAAACATAATGAAGTAAAATATTTATTCATTCTTGGTTAGAAAAGGGAAATGTTACATAATATGCAATGCAAATCCATTGATATACCTACGACATTTACTCCACATTTCTCAATACTATCTTAGAAAGTAATCTATCTTGAAATAGTAAAAATACTATGGTGGCATTGCGCTGCTCCATTTGCTGTTCTCTGTCTGTAGTTACTAGCTCCCTACAAAGACTTCGACTACAAAAAGACTCGAACCCTTAGTATCTCAAAAGTGAGATTTTGGCTTATACCTTAACCCAGTTTTAGAAAGGGATTGTGAGGTGTTCTTCTAACTCTAAGGTAGACTGTCAGGTCATTATGGCATGCCTTGGGTGGAATTCATAGTCTCCTTCTAACTAAGGGTCTCCAACATGGTGCTAGACCATATCTCTGGGTTTAGGCAGTATGCTATGCAGTGTCATAGCCTTTTTCATGCAGACCCACTCTAGACATGGTGATTTAGAAGGAATGTGGGTTTCTGGATATAACAATGTTGCCCTTTGAACATTTCCGTGTTATCCTGGAAAGATCGTACGTATGCACAAGTCATGTTCTTGATCGTTGCCTGCCTTAGGCTTGTTCCTTGCCTCTTCATCTCCTTGTTCTTCTCCTGGGTACTTGCTCACCCAGCATAGAGTGAAAGTCCTTGTTACACCCTATGTTGAGATGTGTTTGCTAAACTTTCTAGATTATGATGCTCACCCTTCCTTTGCACTAGCTATACTTTGAAGACCACTTCTCCTTATTTTTTACCAAACTAATGAGGGAAGATCATCTCTGCCTTCCACTTGCAGAGGAAAGGCTCTCTTACTTGCCTTTCCTTTGCTCCTGGATGTTGGTCTGTCTTCTTTCCTTGGTGCGGTCCTCACACCTGCCCTATACATGGCTTAAGGTAAAAGCTAAAATCTCACTTTTGATATCATCGATTGTTGAGTCTTCTTTGGAGTCAGAACCTTCAAAGAAAGAAAGTAACTTCAAGGATGCGCCTGAGAGAAGAGGAAGAGCAGTGCTAACACTGTTGTTTTATTTTTAGGTAGCTTAGCTTCTAAGATATTGATGGGTAATATGGGGCAAATAGTGTGGGTATGTCTTGGGATTTGCGTTCCATATTTTGTAACCATTCTCTTTCTGTTCATGATATAATAAATATTTTCTTCATTATATTTATGAATATCTTCACATCGTGCTTTTGAGGTATTGATTCCAGATATGAAACATTGTCTTTCATTAGCAATTTTGTCATAGATATTTAACCTACTTATGGTTTTGTTTATCGGAATGTAGACTTTGATGTAGAGGTAGATTTAGGATAGGTACTGGCAGAAATAGATATGGAGGCTTGTCTACATAATTAGTAACTGTATTATTTCTTTGATATATAATTATCTAGGGTAGTGACCCATCATGTTCGGTTCGCCGTATTTGGATATATGGAACAAAGAGATGGTTCTGTATATTATTTGGGAATGAAGAGGCATATAGATAGTTAGAAGATTACTGAATGAACCTATATATGGTTTAAACTCTTGTACAAATTGTGCTTAACATTTACTTAATCTGTTGTGCTTTAAATGTCTATTTACTTATATGTGCACTTCCTTGTGAACATTGCACGCCTATTCTTGACCTAAATCAGAGGTGTTGCTAACCGATTGCACCTTTGGTACCACAGATCCTCACTAGGACTTTTACCAAGGAACGGGGCGCCACATATAAGTATGATGTAAAGCATTCAAATTCATGGTTGAGATCATACAATTTATCATGTACAAATTTTCTTAAGAATTAGTGACATTAATTCCTAATGTAAATTTCCATCAAATAAAATGCATTGGACTAAGAAAGATGGTGAACATGTTATGAAAGGAAAAGGAAATGAAAGTTTTATGTATGGAAGTACGCAATGGCCAATGACTAAATGATGACGCTACCAAAATGAAGGGCAGATTGAATTGCAATGTTGAATTGGGTCCATTGGTAGCGCACACAATACTGCCATCCTAAAAGATGGATCAACAACCAGTGATCATGGGCACAATCACTGTAACACACAGGGCGCATTAGTGTGTACCAACCATTGGAAGGTAAAAATTGATTGAAATGTTTAATTGAAACGTTTTAGATTTGTATGGATTTTTAAGATAAATGGAATAATTGATGTATAATATTTTAATTGTATGGTGTATCTACTTAATGAGTATTAGACTTAGTTTAAGATTTTAAACATCTAGGTAATGATGAAAACGAAGCTATAGAGCAAGACGCTATTTAGGAAGGAGAGATATATGGATGTTTAGTAGCAGTGTGTTGGGTCTTGTTGATGGAGTTAAGGGCCTCTTTGGGAACTAAATTGTTTGAAGTTAATTTCACTAATTTCCTACTATTCATAAACTATTTTATTGCTATTCATAATGGATCTTTATACTGTGTAAATGGTTGTGGTTTCAATGTGTAACTAATAGGAAATTTTTTTTGTATGTTCTGACAAACATATTATTTTGAATTTTGAACTTATGAGAAAATGAGAAAGTCTCTGTTATTAAATGCTAGGTTTTATATTATTTTTGTATCAAGGGAAAAGTACGACGAAATGCAGTAGCTCATTATAATCCATCTCAGGAAGGGGTTGTTACATGAAAGCACTTTTTAAACTTCCAAATTCAATCCCAAACAGCACTAAATACTCTTAAATGGGTGAAGTTTGATTGGATGAGCAGATTTTATGCCGTTTCGTTGGGAAAAGCAAAGAAAGAAAAGATGCACAAAGACAGTGGCCGGGGTGGTGAGTTTTGAATCAACTGAAGAAACATGCCTCTGTTAAAGAAAATAATAGAAATATAATTAATACGTTTTAGACTTTTCATGTTGTATGTGAAAATGCTTGTAAACGCTTCCTGTTTTAGTTGGGCCGAGGTCACTGATCTTAAATTATCACGTGTTACTTTGCACCTAGTAAACCCGAAAATGGTCTTAAATTGTCTTGTTCTGGTACCTGCCGGAAGAAAATCTCTGGTTTTGCCTTTTATAAATTTTCCATTTAGATATATGGTGGATTTATGCTTGTGGATCGATCATGCTTGCATTCTAAACTAGGGAAGTGTTATGGTGGAGAGAGCAGGCATTCTTTAGCATGTGGGAAGTCAAGAAGCACCAATACTAAGTTACGTGAAGATTTGCTACGCGCCAATGTGTAACTTGCTGGACTAGAGGAAATTTCTTTTTGGCTGCTTTTAATGCACACTCTATTAATCGTGATGCTTTGTATTGTAATGAAAACAACATTGTAATATGTAATATGTATATATATATATATATATGTAGTTTATTGTGCGATGTCTACTATATATGGCTATAACAAGTCTTACAAAAGATAATATTCCATTACCAAACAATAACTTTGAAATCTTGAGCACATACTGATATTATTATTTGTGAAAACTATTCTAACATTCTTGGTTCAACTTCCACACACATATATTACTAGCAAAATCTTCTCCTTAAAAATCCAAATATCTGCTTACACTTTGGGTATTCCGGATTATATCCTTGAGCCAACTTATAGTTGCCAAGATTAGCTTGACTAGTATAAAATCTAATTAAGCTGAGCTTGAGATTTTTATCTTCTTTTTATTTGGACTTGAGGCTAGCTCGAGTTCGAGCTGAGCCAACTCTGCTCAAATTGATTATTATTTTTTATTATTTTTTGAATAAAATTTAAGAATAAAGAAATTGGTGAAACTGTAAAAAAATTCTAAATTTAATGGAGTTTTTACAACTAACAAAGAGACCCTTTATTGCATTAGGAAATAGGCAAAAACTATAAATAATTAATATGTAACTAGTTGATATTTATCCCTAATAACTACATATTATATATCTACATAAATTAATAAGGATGCACATAATATAATATTACATGTCATTAAGGACACACATAATATAATAGTACATGTCAACATGTCATATATGGTTTCTAAATACTAGCTTGTAAAATTATTTACTTATACGGACTAACTGTTATACAAATTATGAAAGAGTTATTATATATAATTTATTAACTCAAGTATTTAAGAAAATGGCATATAACTATAGAGTATATTCAATACATAGGCAAAAGTGACTAGGTATAAGTAGTTATGTTATAAGCTATATATATATATATATATATAATTACAAAAGCTGTTATGCTTATATGGATTTATAAACAAGTTATAATCGACTTGAGCTAAAGAGTTGAGTCGGGCATAAATGAGCAAACCTTAACATGCCTTAGCTGCATAAGGTAGAATCTAATCGGATATGTGTCATTTACTAATTGAGTAGGTATCTGCTTTAACGGGCGAGTTTTGTTTTGTTTTTTTTATGAGTCGAGTTTGATTCGAGTTTAAACAAGTAGATTATCGAATGGATTGGTTCATTTACAATTCTGATGATAGTACTTTTTATCTTCTATTTTTCATATTATCTATTAATATTTCATCACTTATTCTATAAAAAATGTTTCCTCCAATATATGTAAATAAGAACATTCAATATACAATCAATTTTGCAATATAACGTTATAAAAAAAACCTCCCAAATATTTTTTTATGCAAATTAAGTATCCACAAGAAGTTAATTAGGAGGGGGCACTACAACAAAATTGAGATTTAGTAACACTTTAGAACTACTGACAGTCCCCAAACCGTCACAAAAAAAACCGTCACTAAATCTAGATGAGAATTCGTCTAACATTTGAATGTAGGAAAATTTACGTTCGAACGTTATATGAACCTTCGAACATTAAAGATTTTTACGTGCAAACGTAATATTTTTTGGCGCCAACATTCGAATGTTAATCAGTGACGTTCGAATGTTGATCAGTGACGTTCGAACATTGATCAGTGATGTTCGAACGTTAATCAGTGACATTCGAACGTTAGTGGATAAAGTTCAAACGTTAGATAGAGTATTTCGTAAATATGACTATAATTTAACTTTTATGTAGTTTTTAAATAAAATAATGCATCCTTTGTGAATAATTATATAATATATATAGTATATATATACTCATTATATATTATATCTATAGTCATTACATATAATATATTATATAGTTAATATATATAGTATATATTATAGTATATAGTTAATATTATATATAGTTAATATACTATATATATTATTATATATTATTTATAATAATAGAGTACATTTCTTTCACATACGTTCGAATGTTAGATAGAGTATTTGGTAAATATGACTATAATTTAACTTTTATATAGTTTTTAAATAAAATAATGCATTCTTTGTGAACAATTATTACAAATTTAAAGAGATTGAAACTTGAAGCGCAATGATTTAATATTAAAATTCGATAAGCTAACTGCAGTATATTATATACTATATATAATATATAATACACTATATTATATACTAGTTAAGTATATAATATATATTATATATATAGTCTAGTGCTATATACTATACTATATACAGTCTAGTATATATTATATAATATATATAGTATATATATACTCATTATATATTATATATATAGTCATTACATATAATATATAATATATAATATATTATATAGTTAATATATTAATATTATACAGTTAATATATATAGTATATATTATAGTATATAGTTAATATTATATATAGTTAATATACTATATATATTATTATATATTATTTATAATAATAGAGTACATTTCTTTCACATACGTTCGAATGTTAGTGGGTGAAGTTTAAACGTTAGATAGAGTATTTGGTAAATATGACTATAATTTAAATTTTATGTAGTTTTTAAATAATATAATACATCATTTGTGAACAATTATTACAAATTTAAAGAAATTGAAATTTGAAGGGCAATGATTTAATATTAAAATTGAATAAGCTAACTGCAGTATATTATATACTATATATATAATATATAATACACTATATTATATACTAGTTAAGTATATAATATATATTATATATATAGTCATTACATATAATATATAATATATAATATATAATATATTATATAGTTAATATATTAATATTATATAGTTAATATATTATATATATTATTATATATTATTTATAATAATAGAGTATATTTCTTTCACATACGTTCGAACGTTAAATTTTAACGTTTCAAAGTTACTTTTTTCACATTTGAACGTATATGCAGATATGTCCGAATATTAAAAAATGCAAAAAATTTTCCACTCATTTTTAAATAACATTCGAAAGTATATGCATATACGTTTGAACGTAAAAAAATGTGAGAAATTTTTCACTCATTTTTAAATAATGTTCGAACATTAAAATTTAACATACGAACGTTACTTTTTAAATGTTCGAACGTATATGCATATACGTTTGAACGTGAAAAAATGTGAGAAATTTCTCACTCATTTTTAAATAACGTTCGAACGTTAAAATTTAACATTCGAATGTTACTTTTTAAACGTTCGAACGTATATGCATGTATGTTCGAATGTTACTTTTTAAACGTTCGAACGTATATGCATGTATGTTCGAACTTGAAAAAATGCGAGAAATTTTTCACTCATTTTTAAGTAATGTTCGAACGTTAAAATTTAATATTCGAATGTTACTTTTTAAATGTTTGAACGTTACTTTTTAAATGTTCGAACGTCATATCAAATCAGAGTGATTTTAATGAATAAACGCACGGGAGAAAGCAGAATCATTTCTTCTGCTTCTCCCGTGCGTGAAAGAGAGAGTGAGAGTGAAAGAGGGTTGTGGGTTAAAGAGAGAGTGTGTGTGTTAGAGTGAGAGATGGTTAGAGAGAGAGAGTAGAGTGAGAGATGATTAATATTTTTGCTCTCTCCATTGATTTTGGTAAGGAAATACTCTTTTTTCCTTTAAATGTTTTGCAATTTTATGATATTTATTTTATGTTTTTTTATATATTTGTCTTTAACTAACTAGTATTGTGATTTTTTTGAAGGATTGGTTGTTGTGACTTGTTCAAAACTTGTGATTTGTAAGAGGATATTGTGAGTGATAGGTATATTTCTAAACTTTATTAAGATGTTTATATATTTTGTTGTGCTTTTGCTGTAGATAATGATGAATATTTTGATGTGTATAATGTGAGTTGATTGTAGATTTTGAAGGATTAGATATAGGTATAATATTGTGAGTTGAGTAGTGAATTTGATTGTATATATTGTGAATATGTTTTGAATTGGATATTATTGATGAATTAGAAGGAATTGAATTGTTTATGTTGATGAATTAAAAACAAATCTTTGTGATATGGATTATGTAATATGATGAATTAAATTGAAAAATTGTGTTGTGTGTATGCTTATTTTTAAAATGAAAATATAAATATTTGTGTATATTTATAGATTAAAATGAATATGTTTTACAATTGCATATGTGAATTTGAAGCATATGTTATGGTTATTTTTTTGTGACTATGTTTTGGTATTTGTGAATTAATTATTATTGTGCATATGTATATTTGATTTGTGAATTAGTTTAGTCTATGAAAAATATGTTTATATATTGTGAATTTGTGTATTACATTATTTATTAAAATTGTTGGAAATATGTAAAATATTGTAAATTTAGTTGTGAATATGTTTATATATTGTGGAAATATATGATATCATTTTAAATAAATTTGTAAACTTTTATTGAATATGTTGGGAATAATTTATTAAATTATGCAACATGTCATTAATTTAATTTTTATTTGTATTTCTTTTAAATGTTACTTATTTTGTAGCATTTTTTTTTTTATCAAATGAGTATATGAGATCAAGACAACAAAAGTTGAAATCTCTCTTAGAGCAACAGTCTGATTTAGAGATGCGTTTGCAGGAGCAACATATAGACCAAGAGGAAAAAATGTGCAGTAAAATTTAAGAACAAGTGCAGAGGGAGATGAGAGTCTAGATAGGACGTGTTATGTCACTATAGTAGAATCGCGGTGGGCATGAAAAGAAGAAGAAATAAAATCAATTCAGTTTTCTCATTATATATATAGAACTTTTAATATCTAATTTTACAACTATATAAAATATTGTTAGTTGTTAATTTGATGGTGTAATATGATGATACAATTTGTATATTTTTTAATTTTATGAAAATAGTATTTTTGATCTATACGTTCGAATGTATATAACAAACGTTTGAATGTTGGTTCACGTTAGAACTAACGTCCGAATGTAATTACAAAAAATTATGAAATAACGTTTGAATGTATGACCAAACGTTCAAATATATTCACTCTCAAAACGAACACAATGTTCTAATGTTTAAAGGATTTACGTTCGAATGTTTTGTTTGACGTTCCAACATAAATATGATACATTCGAACTATAACCAACGAACGTCAAATTTTCTCATTCGAATGTCAATCAGTCGGGTTGACATTTGAAAGCTCTGTTGGACGTTCGAACGTTACATTTTGTGACAGATTTCAACTGTCACAAAAAATTGCACGTTCGAACGTGACATCAAACGGAAGACCTCCAACTGTCACTAAAAATATTTTTTATGACGGTTGAATAGTAAACTGTCACTAATTATTTTATGTGACGCACATTAGGTGACGGTACTCGTGACTGTTTCAAACCGTCACCAAATGTCTTTAGTGACATTTTAGTCTTTTTTTGTGACATTTTCCTCTGTCACAAAAGACCAATTGTGTTATAGTGGGGGTCGGCTGAAATATTTTTCTTAAAAAGTATTCACTCCAATTTAATATTCAGAAATAAAAGTTTTAAATTAAATGGTGTTAACGAATTCATCTTTGATGAGGATGGTTTAAGAGTTGTGATGCCTTTTTCACATATAAGACTACGTTTAAGTTAAGAAATTTACTTTTCACGCACTCTTTGTTTGGGAATATAAGTTTTGTAAGTAATTAAAATTCTAAAAAAGTTTCTTAATTGACTGCTTGCATATTTTCTAGTAAATGCAAGAATAATTAATATTCATAATTCTATTGTGTATATATATATATATACACACACATATAAATTGGGAACTTTAAAAGGTCCAGTGGTTGCACCAATTGGAAGAACGTGGCTCTAGTACTACCACTGGGGTTCAATTCCCCCTACTACTACATTAATTCTATCCTCTAATAAAATTTCGTGCAAATTAAAATTAATATTTATATAAACAATTTTAATTAAATGACATATTGTGTTCATAGGATAGGATAATGATCATGTCATCCGTATTTGGGAATATCCAATATTAATTTTCTTAAAAGAAAACATGACATTTTCTACCTAAGTACATCCACACAACCTAAATAAGCAAATTAAAATAATAATGAATATATATCACATGGGATCTATCTTACAAATTAATCACAAGAACTTTAATAAAAAGTGTATATACACACACACACACACACACAAAAACTATGATACTCTCTTGTTGGAAAAGTCCGATGGTTTACAGAGACTAATGTCTAATCTCTCAACGGTACTCACCTAATCGCATAGTAGCTAGAGTCTATGATTACTGTTTTCTATGCATACCTAGTACCCAATCAAATGCATTAAAGTTGCAATTAGCATTTTCTAATGACTTCCTACTTTTCAAAGAAGCATGCATGCTACCATCGCTTAACAAACTTATAAAGGTGATATATATATAATACACACATATATATTGAAAAAATTCAAGTAAATGCCATGGCGGGCCATGCACATGATTGCTTTTGCGTGCGTGTCTGCTATACACTTACACAGAGAGAGAGAGAGAGAGAGAGAGAGAGAGTTGTGGGGGGTAAGCTCTAATATTTCAATGATCTAATATACATATTTGCTAAGATTCTTCCATTTGTGTGAACCTAATGCAACAGTATTAATATAATGGAGCCATGCAAAATGGTCCCCTGTATATACTTTTGTTTTACATCTTTTTGGGGCTCGTGGGTGATGCCTACCTTACAACACACAAAAAGTAGAGAGCGAGGTGCCATGAAAGGATCACCTAACTAAAGTTATAAAAGCCTCTTAATTATTAGGAGATTTAGAAACTCTCAATAACCTGTCTCCATGTGGTACTGGTGCATGCGTGACAATATTCAATTTGCTTTTCTTAGCTAGGGACCACATGCATGCATTTTAATTTGTTTCCTTAATTTATCATGTATCATTCCCCAATGCTTCAATTTCAAATTTCAGCCCCACATGAAAAATTATAAAACTCTCCAAATGAGTCTTAAAAATAATCATATATACTCTTAATATTGCAATTTTTTTAATTTTTTTTTTTTATGAAAAAATCTAGTTGCAAGCACAACTACGTACTAATATGTGCATCAATCTAAGTGATTAGTCAAAAAATAAATTTTATTACAAATAGTACTAATTTAAATTTTGAATATGAAGGAATTAATATTGGTACACAGATTAGTACACGACTTTGTATGTAGCAAAACTTTTTTTTTTTTTTTGTCTTAAGTAATATTCATCAATGAATTTAAGTTTATCTGATTAATGAATGATGACAATTTCCATTCAAATAAAAAAAAATGATCATTAGCTGTGGAACTTCACAAGCAATTTTACTACCATGTATCCCTTAATTAAGCTGGTTAAGGATATATACCATAGATCGATGTCTTTGATATATATTAATATTTAAATTACTGTCATTATAATCTATTAATATTATTATTATGATCCCTATTTTCAGTTGTACTATTGATAATTAATATTGAATCATTGACAATGAACAATTAATCTTGACCACTAAGATGATTTGTCACCTAATTTCTATTTTGTCGAATCATTTTCACAAGAGACAAAAATAACGAGTTAAGAAGGCAAGGGTGCACCTGAAATGTATAGTAGATCAATGGAACTCCTTTATAATTTCTCTCTATTTATATCCTTTCTTTCTTTCTTGTCTACAAACTCTACATCCGGAGGAAGAAGATCCAGAAAATGGAGGAGAAGAAGATAAAAAGAGGGATCTCTGGGACTATGCGCGTCCTCCAGCACACTGATCATGGGGCGCGATCAATCGTGCACCACTCACAGTTGAAGCTGCCAGCATGATCTGTGCTTTCTTCAGCTGATCCTTATCTATCCTGGGAAGAATAGATCATCTGGCAGTTTCACCTGTTGATGGAAAGCATGAGGAAACCCTAATCTCTAGAAACCCTAATTTCATGTTCTGATTCAATTACAAGCAACCACAAGGGTTTGTTTCTTTCGCTTAGAAAACCCAAGACTCGGTATCTAATTATCTTCTTCCATCAGAATTTTATTCGATCGTTTGGGCAAAATTAGTTATATTTCATTTTACTTTTGCAGGTTTCTTTTCTTGGTATTTTATAATGATATTACGAATTTTGGGTCAATCTTTTGTTTGGGAGATCTGATGGCTGTCACAGATCGGATACGTTAGGATCTGGAGGAACATCTTTTCCGTTTCTAACTACACATCTTTGGTCCAATCTATGATGTTTTAAGCATTAATCCTTGCTGCTTATGTTTCTGATCCATTAGATCAGTAAGTATTTCCATCATGATCAAGAAATGAGATCAAAACCTCACTCGCATATACATACATATATATTTATGCATGAATATATATATATATATATATATATATATATAAATGTGTTCTTTCAGTTTTTTGATTTTCTGGCCTGACGATTGAGTTTGACCCCAAAGGAAAGGGGAAGGAAATTCAAACCAGTATCTGTTTCCGAGGTGGAATATGATTTTGTCCTCCTTTGTTAACCCTTGGGGCCAAATCATCATGTATTTTCAATTCTCTCGCTCAAGCAACACTGACATGCATGAAATCTGTGTGATATGATATATAGTCTGTCAATTATTTTCAGAATGGTTGAATATTATCGGTATCAGATCATTCGTCCGATCGAGAATAGCTCGTATGCTTCTTATTAATTATAGTCGGTTTTTATTTATACACGAATTGAAAAGGCCACTTAAATTATATATACAAGTGGAACAATTGATGTGATTGAACATATATAATTAAAGTGATTTTTTTTTTCTCTTTTATTTTCATCGATCACAGTTTTAAGGAACTTAAAGCATAAGGGAGGTCATGCTTTCAGCTTTCTTGGGGTCATGAAGTTCTCTCATTATTTTTATTTTTCCTAATGGACATTGATTGGAATTTCAGTACATATTTTACACACAGGCCTTTCACACTTTGTAGCCGGGAAAACACGCAATTTTGTATCATTATTGCTAGATTTCTATCTCGTACAGGTCGATCAAATTACCCAAAATATTACAAGGTTGGAGCAAATCTCAGTTTTTCTATGCCGAAGTGGAAATATATAGCAAGGTTTTCCCTTTCATTAATTCTAGATCTCTTAATTAATCCCCTATGTGGTCATAGCTAGCAAGCTATCTATGTACCCAAAATATTCCGTTTAATTACTTGGCATGCATGCATATATCATGTGAAGTTATACTCATCAGCAAAAACATCAGCTAAACAAAGGTCATTGATTAATTAATTCCTATGTTCTAGTTGATTTTTACAAGAGCGGGTATACATTCCCAAGAAAACACGGTCATGAATTTTCTACGTACGGTCACATGATTATTAATGCAATTCCACTATATATGCCTTGTTTGATCTTCTACCTTCTTGATATGATATGTAATGTCACTGCCTAACGTTTACATCTTCAAAGACTTTGACTCTCTCTCTCTCTCTCTCTCTCTCTCTCTCTCTCTCTCTCTCTCTCTCTCTCTCTCTCTCCCAATTATTAATATACAATCTGTGTGAGGGTGGTGGGTACGTAGGACCGCATTAGATAAGGTTTGGGAGAGGGACTGCATTGAATTAGATCGAGCACCATATTAAGTTTGATGTTTTATAATTTTTATGGTTGTTGGAGGCTGTCAAACCAGCTTTGATTATTTGTTTGGAAGTTCCATTTAGCTAAATTCCACAATCTTAATTTATAGATCAGTCTCGTATTAAGTTACTTAATAAGATTCCACGTACGTACCCAAAACGTTAACGATTCTCACTAAGTGATCTCTCTACTGTTTTTCATTTGTCTGGATCTTCCAAAAGAAACCAATGGCTTGTAGGTTGCTTGCTGTAGTTTATCACATGCCATTAATGCGAGCTTCTACTGAAGCGAAATAAAACTTATTAGCCCTTCTGGTATTTTTTATTTTTAAATTTGTCAAAAACGATTCTTTTAATGTCATAGTAATGTTGAAGATGTACATTCTTCTTATCCTTAGTGTTTTTTGTGAGGCCCAACTCTTAGGTTAGGTCTAGATACTGAGTTAAATGAGATAAATTGAGATAAAAGTTGAACAAAATATTATTAGAATATTATTTTTTAATATGAATATTGTTTTGAGATTTGAAAAAGTTAAATTGTTTATTGTATTAATTTGTGTTAAAATTATAATGATGAAATAAAATGAGATGAGTTGAGAGCTCCTCTCAATCCAAACTGTACCTTAGAAAGCCCAAGGCCCAACCCTAGGTTGATGTAACTGGTCAGCTGGCTTGTTGTGAAATTTCGCAACTATACGAAATCGTACCAAATAATATAATGATAAGAAAGATGTCGAACCCACGAGAACTATTTACTTATTAACTATTGAAATTGTTCTAATTCTAAGTTATTTGAAAATCAAGAAAAGTGATGGATTTTGAATTAGAAAAACAGCAACAAATTAAATTAAATCAATAATTAAAGAATTGACCAAACACTTGAAAAGAAGATGGTTTTACCCAAGAAGAAAACAGTAAGGCATCCGACTCACCTAAGCAATCAAATCCCAAAACCTAACCATACAATCAATCAATTATCATCCTATTTGACGGCGAAATATTCTAACTTATCTAAGACCCTCTCTCGAGTAGAATTATAATTACTCAACCTACGATAACCCACGATATGTCTATGCAAATTTAAAAGCATTTGAGTGCATTAAGATTAATAATATTTCACATAAAAGTTGCACAAATCACATTGGCACATTCCTGTCTTTCGTTCAATTCATGGCATACATCATACGAAGCTAAACTTCATGCATTATCTCTTGAATTAACATGCACAACAAATCATTCAACAATTAACCAAATAATTGGAGGCATTAAACTGAATGATGTATACTAAAAAGGAATGATAAATTTATGATCACAACGAAATAAGATTCGGAATTGTCATGAAGAGGCTACATCGTAGCCTTAGCAATAGAAATTACTTCATAATCTAATCAAAACAAACCATAATAATTCTGGAATTCATAATGAGAATTATACAAAGAGAAGATTAAATAGTTAAGAAGGAAACTTTACGTAGATCAAGAATATCTATCGTTGATGAACTTCAATTTTGCATATTTTTGACCTCCTACTTGAAGCCTGTTTCATCCTTGAAGATATTTGTTTTCAGCCCTACCTTTATAAACATGAAAGTTGTAGGTTTTTAAAAGTTATCCTCCAATTACTGAAGGGTACTTTAGGAATTTTTAAAACTGAATGTTTCCTATTCTCTTGATGACTCATTCAATTTATTTATTTCTAAACCAAAATAAATAAAACTTCAATAAATAAGACAATTAAACACAAACGAGTATAAAATGAAGAATAAAACTATGACAAAACTTGTATAGAAATTAAGCACATCAAACACCCACAAACTTAAGATTTGCTAGTCCTCGAGCAAAAAGAAAAAAGAAAAATTAAACAAATAGAATAAGTTGATTTCTCACAATGATTGCCTCATGGATTGCATAAAGAAACTGATTTAAGGAAAGTCTAAACATTTAACAAGTTTTTAGAGTAATTCAAGAGCATGCTTAAGTTACAAGAAACACTTTAAGTGTGTGTGTGAGTAACCAATCTCAATTTATGCAAACTCGATTGAATTATGATTGATCTCTACGAGAATGAGATTCTCGAATTTTATCTACCTATTTTTCATATTAACTCTCCACTATGTAGTCCAAACACACCACCAAAGATTAAAAGGTCTTAATAAAAGCTTGTAATGTTCGGCTTAAGGTAATGGCAGAAGAAAAAAATTAGTATGGAATTCAAAGTAAGAAAATTCAACACAAACTTCTCCAATGAAGAGAGAGACAAAGTTTTACATTTACTTCATAGAGCAACTTATGAGCGATTTATTCATCTCTCTCTCTCTCTCTCTCTCTCTCTCTCTTTCTCTCTCTTTTTTTAATTTTTTATTGGCATACATCATACGAAGCTAAACTATATGCATCATCTCTTGAATTAATATGCACAACAAATCATTCAACTATTGGCCAAATAATTAAAGGTATTAAACTCAATGATGTATACTTAAAAGGAATGATAAAATTATGATCACAACGAAATAAGATTCGGGATTTTCATGAAGAGGCTACATCGTAGCCTTAGTAATAGAAATTACTTCATAATCTAATCAAAACAAACAATAATAATTCTGAAATTCATAATAAGAATTATACAAAACGAAGATTAAAGAGTTAAGAAGGAAACTCTATATAGATCAAGAATCTCTATCATTGATGATTCCAATTTTGCAGATGTTTGACCTCCTGCTTAAAGCATTGTTTCGTCCTTGAAGATGTTCGTTTTTGGCCCTACCTGAAACACGAAAGTTGTAGGTTTATTTTTCCACAACCCCTATTTTTTTTTTTGTAATTCAGGATGTATTATTTATATTATTTTTTTCTCATTTTTTTATTTTATTATTATTTTATGATAGAATAATAGAACTTGCTCTTGCTCTTTTAACTCTTTAACAAACTTTTTCTCTTCTCCAATGATTAAGCAAGTAACAAATTTTCTTGAAAAGGTAGGATGATTGTTTAAGGGTTAAAAGGTGTTGTAAATGTATGTTAATGAAAGAAAAATGACCAATGTGTTTAAGGTTCAAAGAGGTGACTGGAGATAGATAATTAGGGTAGGCTAGAAAAGCTCAAACGTTCCAAAGATGGCCTAGATCATTTTTCTAGTGGTGTGCTGCTTAGGATTTTGCCTCGAGAGATTATCAAATAGGTTCTAGAGTTCAGTGAAATCTTAAAAAATATCTAATTCACATAAATATACTCTAAGCCAATAAAACAGCTTATTGATCATGGTCTTGTGCAAAAGTGTTCAAAGAAATTGAAATAACCCAAGCTAACACAAGAATTAAGCACAAACAAGACAAATTTATCATTTTCCAAGAATCAAACTCAATTTCAATTAGGTAATATCATAGGCTTGTGGTCATCAACCCAAAAACAAAACAAAAGGAAAACAAAATATTTTTGTGATTTTCAAAATTTTTCAATAATTTTTTTTTTCTGTTTTTGTTTGTGAAAATAACTAGATACTCTTAAAATAAATGACACCTACCCCCAAACTTAAAGAACACATTATACCCAATGTGAAGAATTAAAAGAGATGACAAATTGAAAGGATAAAAGTAAACTTCCTTGAAAATGTTGCATGAGTGCAATGCTAGGTTTAGGGAACATTTGAGGCAATCATTAGGGCGCTGCAGTGTTGACTCTCAAGTGTGTGTGCCTGGGTGTGTTTCAAAAGAATGCTATGGAAGGCTCTTCTAGCACAACGGCGTGGATTTGCACTATTTGAAAAGTGAGAGCATGAAAAACAAAATAAAATTGGAATAATCAGAAAAATAAATGAAAACAAAATAAAATAATGGAAAGAAATTTGGGTTGCCTCCCAAAAAGTACTTGTTTATAGCCTTTAGTTTGACGTTTCCTTCTTTGAATCACCGATCAATCAAATCAATGGAGACTTTTTGCTTGTTGAAATCTTTTTCAAAGTAGGGCTTTAGACTTTGACCATTAACTTTAAATGTGCGTTTTGAGTGGTTAGAAACCTCAACGGCACCATACGGGAAAACTCCTGTTACCATGAATGGTCTGGACCATCGGGATCGTAAGTACATCCACAGAAGAGGCAAAGTCTGGAATTATAAAGTAGAACTCTTTGGCCAACTTCAAAGTTTCTCTTGAGAATGTGTCTATCGTGCCATCTCTTGGTTCTCTCCTTCTATATGCAAGCATTCCCATAGGATGCATGTCGAAACTCGTTCATCTCATTAAGTTGTAATATCCTCTTCTCACCTACTATCTTCATGTCAAAATTAAGAGTCTTGATAGCCCAATAGGCTTTGTGTTCCAATTCCACCAGTAAGTGACATGCCATCCCAAAAACTATACGATAGGGGGACATACCAATTGGAGTTTTGAAGGCTGTCCAGTATGCCCATAGTGCATCATCTAACTTTTTGGACCAATATTTCCTTGAAGTGCTCACGGTTTTGTCCAATATTCGTTTCAGCTCTCGGTTGAAAATTTATACTTATCCACTAGTTTGAGGATGGTATGGAGTGACAACTTTGTGTGTAACACCATATTTGCTCAAGGGTGCCTCAAATTGCCGATTGCAAAAATGTTTTCCCCATCACTTATTATTGCTTTTGGATTTCAAAACTGAGTAAATATGTGCTTTCTTTAAAAATTCATCACAACTTTAGAATCATTTGTAGAAAGGGCCACAGCCCCTACCCATTTGGAAACATAATTCACAGTTACTAAAATGTATTGATTAGAGAAAGAAGGAGGGAATGGCCTCATGAAACTATGCCCCAAATATCAAATAGCTCAACAAGAAGTATATTATTTAATGGCATTTTATTTTTCTAGGAAATATTATAGCTCCTTTGATAGTTATCACAAGAAGAAACAAAAGTATAAGTATCTTTATAAATGGTGGGCCAATAGAAACCTGATTGGAGCACTTTAGCTACCGTGTTGTTCACTCCATGGTGCCCACCAACCTCTAATGAATGATAATGTCTTAGGATCAACTCTATCTCTTCCTCAGGTACACATCTCCTAATCACTTGATCACTATAATGCTTATACAGGAAAGGTTCCTCCCAATAGTAGTGCTTGAGCTCTGAAAAGAATTTATTCATTTGTTGGTATGTAAAATCCGGATTGATCACATTACTTACCAAGTATTTTACATAATCTGCATACCAAGGAACTTGTGTTAGAGATACAACAAAGAGTTGTTCATCTGGGAATACTTCATTTATTGGAGAAAGTGGGGCTCTCTCTTCGGTTGTGTGCTCAAGTCTAGATAGATGATCGGCTACTTGATTCTAGGTTCCCTTTTTGTCTTTGATCTCAAAACCAAATTCTTGTAGGAGTAAAACCCACCTAAGTAACCTTGGTTTAGCTTCCTTTTTATCTAACAAGTATTTAAGAGTAGAATGATCAGTGTAAACAATTACTTTTGACCCAATTAAATATGATCTAAATTTATCAAAAGTAAAGACCACGGTTAACAATTCTTTTTCTGTAGTAGCATAATTTAATTGGGCATCTGTGAAGGTATAACTCGCATAGTAGATAACATGGAGAACCTTGTTCTTCCTTTGTCCAAGCACTACTCCCATTGCTTAATCACTTACATCACACATCGATTCAAATGGAAGTACCCAATCTGGTGCACATATAATTGGGGTTGAACTTAACTCCTTCTTCAAATGTTCAAATGCCTACAAACAATCATTGGAAAAGTTAAATGAAGTATCTTTGACCAAAAGAGAACAAAGGGGTTTAACAATCTTAGAAAATTTTTGAATAAAACTATGATAAAACTTCACATGTCCCAAGAAACTTCTCACACCCTTGATCGTGCTAAGTGGAAGTAATTTTTCGATGACCTTTACTTTGGCTCGATCTACCTCAATGCCCTTGGAAAAAACTTTATGCCCAAGTACAATTCCTTCCATATTTGAAAAAATGGCCATCATGCATCGTTAAAATGTGGCTGGAGCATTGCACAAACCAAAGGGCATCCTCCGGTAGGCAAATGTTTCATACGAGCAAGTGAAAGTGGTATTTTCTTGATCTTCCAGTGAAATGTGGATTTGATTGTATCCTGAGTATCCATTTAGGAAACAATAATAAGCATGACTGGTGAGCCGTTCCAACATTTGATCAATGAAAGGAAGTGGAAAGTAATCTTTTCATGTGGCACCATTGAGCTTGCGGTAGTCTATGCACACTGTCCAACCTATGACTGTTCTTGTTGGGATGAGTTCATTATTCTCATTCTCTACCATTGTGACTCCTCCCTTATTGAGCACTAGTTGCACCGGACTTACCAATGAGCTATCAGAAACAGGGTAAATAATTCTGACATCCAACAATTTGAGAACTCCATTTTTTACAACTTCTTGCAAGTTCGGATTAGATCTCCTTTGTGGCTGCACCGTAGGTTTATAATTTTCTTCCATTAAAATCTTGTGCATGTAAAGTGAAGGGCTCATTCCCTTAATGTCGGCTATAGTCCATCCCAAAGTTTGCTTGTGAGCTCTCAAAACTCGAAGTAACTTCTCTTCTTCAAGACCTATGAAAGATGAAGAAATTATTACGGGTAAAGAAGAATCATGTAAATAAGCATATTTAAGATGAGAAGGAAAATGTTTGAGTTCTAAAGAAGGGGCCTCAATAATGGATGGCTTTTGTGGAGTAGTGCTTTCGCCCAATGTTATGTTTTCTGACTTCCCTTTAGGCAAGTAAGTTGGAGATACTTCTAAATAGTGTGCACAATTGCTTATCTTGGAATTCTCAGAATCGGAAGTACCAGATTGAACAAGACATGCCTCAAGTGGTGCCCTTGTATAACTCTCTTCAAAAATTCTACCACAAGTTCATCAATCACATCTATGTTGAAGCATGTATCGGTTGTTGACGGATATTTCATTGCCTCAAACACATTAAATGTAACTTGTTCATCTTGCACCCGTAGTATTAGTTTTCGTTGTTGCACATCTATGAGAGTTCTTCCCATGGCTAAGAACGGTTGACCAAAAATAAGTGGGGTTTCTCTATCTTTCTCCATATCTAAAACAATAAAATCTGCAGGGAAAATAAACTTGTCAAATTTATGCTAGTGCCTAAATCACACAAAACTTTTTTGAAATAAGAGTTTCTAATGGTGCAAGGAATAGTAAAACTCCTTGGATCTTTTAACTTTGGTGGCAACTTATTTTGAAAAATGGCGGTGCACTCTTCGGTCAACATCACGGTCTCATACTCTCCTAATTTCCTCTTGTTTGATAAAATCTCCTTCATGAACTTCACACAACTAGGCATTTGTTTCAAGGCATCTGCGAAAGGAATGTTAATATGTAATTTTTTGAAAACATCAAGGAATTTAGAAAATTATTTATGTATCTTATTTTTCTGAAGTGTTTGAGGAAAAGGTATAGGAGGAACATAATGAGAAGTAAGGGAAGAAGACTTGGGAGGATTTCCTGAGTTTTTCACTGTTGGGCTCGGAACAGGGTGGACAATGCGGCTCTCACAGTCATCTCCTATTTTCCAGAATTTTTCACTTTCCCTTCTAAATTAAGCTCCATTCCACTTCTTAAAGTAATGGCCTTCACTTGCTCTTTCGGGTTGTTTTTTGTGGTGCTTGGAAGTGATCCTTGAGGCCTTTCAGACTTAAATGTTGCCAATTGACCGAGTGTCATTTCAATGCTCCGCATAGTATTCTCATTGTTCTTTAGAGCAATGTCATGTTCTTGAAATTTAGCATCCACCTTGGCCATAAATTGTGCCATTACCTCCTCCATATTCATCTTCTTCTCTTGTTGATTTTGAAAACCTGGTGGAGGCTTGACAACATTCTGGGAGTTGCTCTATGACAAATTTGGGTGCTTTCGCCATCCTGGATTGTAAGTGTTGGGATAAGGATTGTTTTGTCATTGGTAATTCGACACAACGTTTGCTTGCTCCGAACTATTGTTGGCGAACGGATTTCTCACTTGACAATCTACCCCCATATGATTTCCTGTACAAAATTCACAAATTGGATTAGTAGATTGAATGGAACTCACATTGACATTGTCTAATTTCTGAAATAAAGCTACAACTTGAGTAGCTAAAGCAGATAAAGAATTAGTTTCTTGAACTCCCTGAGTTCTTTTTGTTGTCACTCAATCCACCGGCCATTGATAATTGTTGGTTGTCATCGCCTCCACCAACTCATATGCATCTTCCGGTGATTTCTTCATCAAAGTCTCTCCCGTTGCTACATCAATCATTGTACATGTTGTAGGGTGCAAACCATTGTATAAGGTTTGAACTTGAATCCAAACAGGAAGTCCATGATGTGGACACTTTCTAAGCAATTCTTTATACCTCTCCCAAGGTTCATAAAGTGACTCCATATCAAATTGGACAAAAGTGGTGATATCATTTCGCATCTTCACAATTTTGGCTGGGGGAAAGAACTTTGCTAGAAACGTTTTAGCCAAATCGTCCCATTCAGTTATGATTAAAGGTGGAAGTGAGTTTAACCATACTTTTGCCTTGTCTCAGAGGGAGAATGGAAAGGGTCTCAATCTAATAGCATCATAAGAAACCTCGTTATGTTTAAAAGTATCACATAACTGTAAAAATTAGCTACGTGAGCATTTGGATCATCATGTGGCATGCCACTGAATTGCACTGTTGAAGCCAACATTTGAAGAATAGCTAGTTTTATCTCAAATTTATTGGCTTGAATGGCTGGTTGTTTAATGCTAGAAGTAGCTCCGGTGACCAATGGGACAACATAATCTCCCAAAGACCTATTTCCAACTTGATCTTCCATTGTTTCATTCTTGGTTGTGGAATCCTCCTTCTCTTTCTTCAAACGATGAAGGGTGCATTCAATTTCAGGGT
The DNA here is from genome assembly GCF_018687715.1 of Carya illinoinensis. Classification (NCBI taxonomy): domain Eukaryota; kingdom Viridiplantae; phylum Streptophyta; class Magnoliopsida; order Fagales; family Juglandaceae; genus Carya; species Carya illinoinensis. The sequence goes on from NC_056758.1 coordinate 11,367,346, forward strand.
CAAAAGGTAGTAAATCCAAGCTTCGAGTACGTCTCATGCATAACTCAGGAATCCTGAAAAGAAAAATAAAAACAAAACGAACAATCAAGACTTAAAAAGAAAAACAATTCAAATTAACTTAGAACTAGTTGGTATCAAAAGTAATAGGAAATAAATAGTCCCTGGCAATGGTGCCAAAAACTTGTTGTGAAATTTTACAAGCATACGAAATCGTACCAAGTAATATAATGATAAGAAAGGTGTCAAACCCACGAGGACTATTTACCTATTAACTATTGAAATTATTCTAATTCTAAGTTATTTGAAAATCAAGAAAAGTGGTGGATTTTGAATTAGAAAAACAGCAACAAATTAAATTAAATCAACAACTAAAGAATTGACCAAACACTTGAAAAGAAGATGATTTCACCCAAGAAGAAAACACTAACAAATTTGACTCACCTAACCAATCCAATGCAAAATCCTAACCATATAATTAATCAATTATCATCCTATCTGACGGCGAAATATTCTAACTTATCTAAGACCCTCTCTCGAGTAGAATTAGAATTACTCAACCTACGATAACTCACGATATGTCTATGAAAATTTAAAAGTATTTGAGCACATTAAGATTAATAATATTTCACATAAAAGCTACACAAATCACGTTGGCACATTCTTGTCTTCCATTCAATTCATGGCATACATCATACGAAGCTAAACTACATGCATCATCTCTCGAATTAACATACACAACAAATCATTCAGCTATTAGCCAAATAATTGAAGGCATTAAACTCAATGATGTATACTAAAAAAGAATGATAAAATTATGATCACAACGAAATAAGATTCGGGATTGTCATGGAGAGGCTACATCGTAGCCTTAGCAATAGAAATTAGTTCATAATCTAATCAAAACAAACCATAATAATTTTGGAATTCATAATGAGAATTATACAAAGAGAATATTAAAGAGTTAAGAAGGAAACTCTATGTAGATCAAGAATCTCTATCGTTTATAAACTGCAATTCTGCAGATTTTCGACCTCTTGCTTGAAGTGCTATTTCGTCCCTGAAGATCTTTGTTTTCAGCCCTACTCTAACGTGAAAGTTGTAGGTTTTTATCTCCGATTTCCATAAACATCGAGATTGCCCTTATTGGAGTTTTCTACAAGAAGTTATGCTTTAAATACTAAAGGGTATTTCAAGAATTTGGTAGTTTTGTGACTTTGAATTGATGCTCCCTTTGCGCCTTATAGATATTCATTTTTGGCCAAGGATTTAACACAAAAGTTCTAGGATTTTCTTTTGGATTTCTGTAGACACCAAAATTACCCTTATTGGATTTTTCTAGAAAAAGTTATCTTTCAATTACTGAAGGGTACTTCAGGAATTTCAAGAACTGAATATTTGCTATTCTCTTGATGACTCCTTCAATTTATTTATTCCTAAACAAAAATAAACAAAATAAATTAAAACTCAAATAAGTAAGAAAATTAAGCACAAACTAGCATAAAATTAAGAATAAAAATATGACAAAATTTATATAGAATTAAGCACATCATGGCTCAGTCTTGTTTTGGACAAATTTTGGAACTAAATCGATTTACATCGATTTTGGGAATTTAAAAACTGATACAGGCTGACTAATCACTAAAATTGGAACTTTTGGTTTTTTCAATTTCAGTCAGGTTTACCATTTATACGTGTGGCACTACATAGTATTTTGATATTATATTAATTAATAATTTAGCATTAAAAATATATAATATAATATAAAAATTATATATATTATAAAAAATTATAAAAACTATATATATACCGATTCGGTTAAGTTCAAACCAGTTTCAAGTCTTAAGAACTGGTATTGGACTAGACTGAACCGGTTACAAACCATACCGAACCCACTAGTTTGGTCGGTTCAACCGATTTTTTATTCCTTTTTACACACCTACCTAACCCAAAATCCTCAAAATGCTAAGGCTATATTCCCCCGCCCCCCCTACTTGATCCCCTCCCCTTCGTCTTCACCACTCTTGCTATTACCAGCAGTACATTGTAGACCTTTACATGCCCTAAAGCTAGCCCGTTGGCTAAACTCTAACAGTCACTGTCATCGTTGGCCACCTGCAATGTTTTTTCCATTGTAGTTTACAACAGAGCAATAGATTGACAAATGTGGTAGCACATCAACTTGCAAGACATGCAAGGTCCATTAATGATATGCATATTTGGTGGCACAGTGTCCCCATTTTCATTGAGAATGTACTTTTCATTAATTAACACTATTGTAACCTAGTTAGAGGTTTTATGCCTTCATGAAATGAAGTATTTTCCTGTATAAAAAAGAGGTTCTATAAGTGGTACGAGATGTGATGCCCACTAACTCTGGTGGGAATTTGACAGAGGTTGAAGTATTGGGACATGCAATACAAGGTTAGATAAGATGCAATGCACCTAATATGTTTCTAGCAATATGCAGTATTTGTAGCGGATATTTATTTCTTGATCAACATGAACTATAACCATAATACTAATACCAAAACATTCTTAAGTTCCATTCATATACACATACCGAAAAGCAGCAACATTAGTCCAACCAATCTTAAAAAACAAACAAACATTGTACTGGAGTTGAAACTCCTTAGTTACATACAAAAAGGAAATTTAGTCTAAACACCAAGTCACTCGACTGTGGCACCTCATCCCTCATGAAAGACTAGGTGAGGTGTCATGGTGCCAAGGATGATGGTCAAGTGGTTAACATCTAGAAGAATGGTCAGGTGTGTAGTAATCCAAAGGAAAGTACACATCTATGGAATTGGTTCAATCATAGCAGAAATATATAGGAGACATGTTGAAATATCAATGTGATCAAGTATGTATGTACCAAATTCTAGACTTCATAAAAGGGACTTCTTAGCCTTCATATCCTTAAAACATTACATTGTTCAAGAATATATAGGGTTAGTCACCATAGGCGGCCAACTAAGTTACAAATGAGCGCTCGGCTCGGTTATGAACATCTTACAAATCGTATGGAGTAGCTACAATGAATACTAGTGCTAAGACAGTCCTAGTCTCCTTTGTCAAGACTCGGGTTGGATTGACTCATTTTTCTCAAGTGTCATATTGAGGTCTAAACTTGCATCAAAGTCTATGGTCCCGAGATGAAACCATAAGGGTAGTTTCGACAACTATGATAAGAACATTAATGAAAGAGAATGCATTTGGAGCTGCAATGAAAATATTTCATGTAAATACTGGAAGTAAGCGTAAACGCATGGGGAGGTGTTGTCGAGTCCCCAACAAAAATTGCCCCAGGACAAGGTCCTAGATATGCATGGACATCCGAGATTGGGCCACATATGAGGTAGAGCCTACCTTTGAAGGACTTCTCTAGGGGTCTAGTAAAGATCCTAGGGAGATTACGGGAATGGCACGGGTCAATTGGAAGATGGCTCACATCTTTCCATTTGACAAAGTCATGGCTCAGCCTTGATAGCCCATTGACACTCTTGTTGGCATGCCCTGACAGCCCCACAAGCCTTGGCTTGACACTGCCACTGACATGCCTTGACAGCCCCATGGGCCACCAGCATGGCTAGCACCAGCTGCCCATCAACACGCCCCTGACAACACCACCATCATGCCAAGGCCCCTACCATGGCACGTGCATGATAGCCTCATAGACAAGCCATGGCTCCTACCATGGCACGCCTAGGACATCCCAGCTAGCATGCCATGGCAAGTCTAGGACAGTCACATTGCTAGCTTGCTTGCATGCCTTGGCTCATGCCTTGACACGCAGCAAGCGCCCATGGAGACTATGGGCCTCGCGCAGACCATGCATGTAAGTTTGCGCATTCCCTTGAGTGTGCATTGCATGCGTGCCCACTACAAGAGAAGTGGCCTTTCCCAGCGGTGCGTTTCAATGCAAAAAACCCATATATTCGATGCAAAAAACATTTCTTGTTGACCTTGGCTCCGATGCACGTTGGATGCCAACGTCGGGATGCAACTAATTTTTTTCATCGAAACAGTAAAATCGATGAAAAAAAATATATTTGCATCACTGCATTTACCGTTGCAATAATAGTTTTTGGCCGACGCAATAACATGTTCCAATTCCATGTTGAATGGTTGATTAAATTTTTTTGCAACGAAAAACATGCAATGCAAGAAGTTTTATAATGGTTGCAAAAAAGTTGTGTACTTGAGTTTCAGCCGTTGCAAATTATTTTTTCAACAGAAAATACAATCGATATATACATATTTTTGCGGCAAAAACTTATTGATGCAAAAAACTTAAATGTCAAAATTAAACTGGTTGAGATTTCAATTTTGCGACAACACAAAAATTGAAGCAAATGTTCAATTGTATATGCGTGACGAACTTTGGTTTGATGCGAGTAGCTGTTGTCATTGATTGTTTTATTGTTGGATAAAAAATTTTCTATCACTCCATAATCTAATCAGAATAAAGCTTTATCAACAAGCGTTTGGATTTTAACGAGGAAAATAGTATGAAAAATCGATAGCAATAATAATCTTACTCTTGCCATAACCATAAAATTGGACATATTTGGGGTTGGTTCATGTATTTACATACTCTCCAGAACCATAAAATTAATATATCTTAATTTTGATCAATTCAATAAAACTTGAATTGGTTATTTCCTCAATTTTCGTTGCCATTATTCTATATAATGATAAAATAGTTTTCAACCCAATTAATTATATGTCATGAGCAAATACATAAAATTTGCTCTGTTCCCAAAATCCAGATATTACATAACATTTTCTCTCATAATTGTGCCTTAGTTCCCAGAATATTATTTCACTGGCAATACAATAGCATGGATGAAAGACCTAGCCATAGTTAGTGGGAAAAAATACCAAACCAGCGAGCCACAATATCTGCCAACATCATATAAAAGTACCTAGTAATATCCATTGATGAACTATTAAAATCGATCTGTGTCAAATACTGTAACAGATACATTCCATCAATCCTATTACGTAAGTCTGATCATGATATTCATATTCGGAGTCTTAGACTCCCAAAGTGCACAATAAAGCATTGATATGCTAGCATAATTAACCTTTGGTTGAAAAGTATATAATAGCAGGGCTGCTTTGCTCAACTTGAAGTCATGGACTTCTTTACCTTTGCTCTTGATCATCCTCTTTGCAACAGGAAGTTTAGCAACCAACTTGATCATCCTCTTTACCCCATTTGTCTAGAACAATAGCCCACTTATGAGTCATTACTACAACCATTATCAGACAACCTTAAATTATATTTAAAGCAATGTACCATGAACTTGGCATGGACTATACTACATTTAAGTTCAGATGAATGGAACTACAGATTTTACTATAATCAGCTAGAGAGATTGTTGAAGCTTAAATGTGTAATGTAATTAGTTATTCAGCATACATGGTGCAATTTGTGACAGTATGAGGTATGAACAGAAAAACCAAACAATATCCATTGTACTGCAGCCAGGTTCTAATGAGAGAAGCCTACTGCTACATTGTAATAAAAGACCAGATTAACCTTAAGAGAATGGCCATCATATTTAGCTCTTCTACAAAATCAGTTTGAAACATGGGGGTGCAATAGCGTGGACTGATTCATCCTCCCAATTACTACTACCTGGGTCAGATACCAAACAAGATACCAAACAAGATACCAAATCCATCCACTCTAAAAAAGCTCAATTGTCCCATGAGGGGATGGATTATTAGCCTTGTGCATTCAAGGATGTAGGTGTTGTGTACTTAATGATTTCTACACACAGATGAGTTAATTGTCATAACATTAAAACTGTTGCACAAATATATAAGGGGATAGATTGTCCCATGAGGGGATGGATTATTAGCCTTGTGCATTCAAGGATGTAGGTTTTGTGTACTTAATGATTTTTATACATAGATGAGTTCAAGTTAAAACATTAAAACTGTTGTACACATATATAAGATTAGTAATACATTAGATATGTGAAGTCAATAAAAACACCAGCTATCCAAGAGATAATGTGAAATCTAATCTTCTATCAAATATATATCTATATAAATATTTGATAGAAGTTAAAGCCAAAATAGCATCATATGTGCCCAGATTTCTGTAGTAGTGACTGCCACGACATCATCAAATCACATCAAAACACCTACAACCAAATGGAAAAAAATTTCATGATTTTTGACTTTGTTTAATAAGTAAGATACAAAACCATAAAAGCCACAAACTGGGAGAGTTGCACATTACCAGACAAAAGTCAACAACAAGCAGTGGGGCATATTGCAAGTATTCCATTTTCATTTCACATAAGCTGTGCATCCAATCATTTAGCCAACTACAGTATTGTCACCATACCACACCTGGACGACCCCCCCTCCAAAACACTACCACAAAAAGAAAGCCCTCAAAAGTGGTTGTACACTGCATCATACATCTTGAAGTTATTTCAAAAACCAAAGGTGTCAGAATTTGCAAAAGAGTGGCCAGCATATCAATCTCAAAAAAGGCAAAATAATTTGTCCCCACGTCCTAGGCAGTAGGGAGAGACTCTCCCTGGGACTGCCTCTCAGCCATCATGGTTTTCATAAACTTGTCATACTCCTGTTGTCTTTCCAACAGGACTCGCACATTATCCTTTAATTCATCATGGAGACCCTTATAGTACTCAGCATCCTTTTTATGTCTCTCAATAGACTCAACATATTGTTTATCGCGCTCTCGCTCACATTTTTGGGTAGACTCCGGCATTATCATCTCTCCTAACCCTTTAGCATACCCCGACTTATGTCCCAAAACCTCTCTAAACACCCCATCTGCTGTCTCTCTTGTACGAACCTCAGGTTCTAAATCACTCAGCTTTCCAACCATTTTCATCTGCAGTACACAAATAAGTACAACTTTGGTGTAAGCCCATCTCAAACATCAGCATAACCATGCAAGTTGGAATAAATAATTCAAGCTGATGATACATATATCAGTACATAATAATGCTAAATTGAAGTAAGCCTCACATAATTGTCTTCTGCAGTGGATGACACAAATTGGTCCTTCTTTTTAGACCAATGGACTTCCTTGTAGAACTCCACTAAGTTCGATGTAGGTTCATGCTGCATACATGCAACGTGAAAAAATAACCATTACTATAAGCTATGCTATTAAGTTTAACATACATGACATGGTTAGCCCAAAAGACACTCAACATGATTACCATCAAGACATGTCTCTATATATCAAAAGCTGTCAACAAAATTATTAATACCTTCTCTTCTAGTATTCTTACAAACGACTTTCTTCCTGCTGTGTGATTAGTAGTACACATCGCTCTATTATCTTTATTTTGCCTTGATAGCTTCTGCCATCAGAAATAGTAACCAAAGTTAGTTTATTTGTGTAGCCCATATACTATAAAGAGAAATATGAATAAATAGAGTAGATCACATATATGATGTCGAAGGAACCTACAATACCTTGAAAGCTTCGCTTCCCCACCTGCCACATAACTTAACCCAAACCAATGGTTGCACCAATTCACATCCTTTGGCTAATGCTTCTTCATGACTTGCGTATCCTAAATATTTCGTGTGAAGCTGATGGTGGAATGCATTAAAACGTTTGCGAAGCTGTTTCCAAACAGTTTTGCGGTGATTCTCCAAATCCCAGTCAAATATGAAGTCACTCTACGTATGCAATGGTACAATGTCAGTAAACAAGGACAAATTCATCACATATATCTAATGGAAGTAGTTTCTCTTACCCTTACACGGTCGATAAGCTCATCCTTCACATTCTCAGGTACATCAGTCCATCGAGCATAACTCATGTCTGCATGATGCTTTAATATCCATGTTGTTCTTGTGGTAAACATAATTGCATTCTCACAACATGGTGCTGTTTGGCCATCATTGATTTTCAAAGAAATCTTCCCATGTTTTCGTAGCTTCTCAAACTCGGTGCACTTTGCGGGTCCGCGTCCTCGTTTCTTGGGAGGTAGCATTGATGGTTCTTGCACCGAGTCGACATCCGCCGCTGTAGAAACATCAATCATGTTAAGTACTAAAAACCCAAACTGGAATTCTATAAATTGATAGACCCATATTAAATTAGAACAGTTAAGATTATGGCAGCTTACCAACATCATTTACATTCGGTTGTGTTTGTGCATCTACTTGTGGATTGTCCAAATCAGTGTCTTGTACCATGTTTGGTGGCTGTGGCGAGTCATTGGAGCTATCTTCTTCACTGTCATGATCTCGTAGGGTCCATGAATCAACTTGTGGACGCTGTGATGGTCTTCTAATTGTCGCAGCCCCAATACGTCTACTGCCTACATCTCGTCCTTTCCCTCTCCCTCGTCCACTTGGAGCCATCTTAGGCTGGTTTAACGTGTCCACAATGTATCAGAAATTTTCAATCATGGAATTCATGCTAGAAAAGGTTAACATAGAGTATCTTCATGTTAATCACCACAAAATTACAAAGATTTATTTTTTTAGCTTAAAAAAATAGTAAATTAGAAAGAGTAATTATCCACTAACAGAAACAATATACTGCTGGAATTAGTATTCATAAAATTTACCCTACATCATAGACAAATGAAAGATCCCCTCATCAACCATATAACTTGGCACATTTAGTCAACCTGTACAGTGATTACGCATAGTAACCAGGTTCTAAACACTTCAAGAAACATGATAAGCTTAAATAACCATAAACTTGATAAAGTTCTAAAAACTTTGACACTTGAAACCATAAACAATCTATTGACACATATCAAAAGCACTACTCCGGCCAGCTTTATGGGTATGAGAACATTATCATAAAAACATTTAGTAAACTTATTAAACATTTATATCATGTTGTGCAAATATTCTCCATATAATATACCAGAGTTTACATTTACTTGGTACAATACATAAGACATGCTTAGTCAAAACTGGAAATTAGTTTTTTTTTTTCCTTGGATAAATCAGTAAAGAACCCAGGACTTACCTCCTAGACCCAGAGAACTACTTAATATATTGTGAGCCGTATGCTGAACTTGCTATTTGGAAGGCTTCTAACCTACATAAAAACATAGAAAAATCAGCTACCTAGCTAGAAAAAGAAGGGAAGCAACAAATAAAAAATGTGAGCCGTTTTCCCAAAGATGACTAACATCAGAAACTCACCATGCAGTTTACTATTATAGTCAGAAGAAATATAACAGTGGAGAAGCCCTAGAGAAATTTAACTTAAAAACCTGAGTACATACACCATGGTAGAGATGATGCTCACCTTAAGCTTAACTAAGATAGTGAAGAATCTAGGCCTGATATCCTGCTGCTTGTCGACCCTACAACACAACAAAATGAAGGAAGAGTCTGGTAACACTAGAAAGAAGAGCTCTCTTTCCTGATAACTCTCAACCGATGTTGCAAAGTAGATCAAAGTACTGATCTTTTGCTGCAGGTAAGTCATTTCACTTGAGTACTTAGCTGTCACTTCTAAGGGCTTAAAAGTAAATTGGCATCTCCCATCAGCCCTTTTAGCTTTTCATTTTCCCTCCAGGGCCCCAACCTCTCCCGCCTTTAATATAAGCAGTCCCCAATCATCAAGCCCATAATTTTCAGCATGGATTTTCATTCCACCGTTAACAAGCTACCATTTAATCCAACTAGATTTTATATATGATCTCGTACTGGATAATATTGCATTTGATTAATGTATTGTCAATCTTAAGGCAATATCATCTACTAATTTGATCAGATTTTCCCATTATGATGAATAGGGTTGGCCAGAATGAAGAACCCTGACACTTTTCATGTTGGACTAACATTAAACCTCAAAAACCAGTTGTTGACTGGATTTGCATTGCACTTATATAGCAAAAAATGGTATCATTGATAGTATAATTATGACACCAAGTGCCAATATATTACGTGCATAATCCATCATGTCCACGAATGTCATGAGATTTTCTTGGCTTGCATATCCTTGTAGCAATAACTTGTAATAGTAATGAACTTTCATGGGGATTGTCTCCCATCTGAATCGAAGCATGGGGGGCATTATTAATGATCCATATAATATATCCCTCTTCTAGTGTTGAGATTAACGAGATTCCCTATAACATGCACATTCCCACTGGTTTTATATATTTACAAGGTTGATGAGTACTAATGATTAATGGTTAATTACAGTATTGATAGTACTGTAATCAGCCCCCTTCTCACCATGCTTAAGTGGTCCAATAAATAGATTGAGTGAGGGTACGATGTTTTTATTTTTACAGCAATATAATTAGTTCAAAATGGTGCAATATCCAGCTCACTAGACGTCCCACATACCTGTGGTAGTATCACAAATAAAAACTGTGAGTCATTAGACAATATGAAATACAAAAATAGAGTCCATGAATCAAATGATTTCCCAATAATACCAAGCTGGCAAGTATTCATGGATAATCCAAACTTGTTGGAGCTCAAACCTGAAAGAAGAATAGACAATCAGTGCATATAGCAGCCACGAATGTCATAGTTCATTAAAGCAAGAATATATTAGTTCATGCCACTATGTAACTTATAATGTACCATGGGGATCGTACCACATGCATCTCTACTAATTTGAACAATTTTCCTCTTGGATGTTAGTCTGAATTGAGGTTGGGGACGAAAGGGTATTTGCCTGAGGATCATACGCAATATGTAAGTAAATATAAACAGTTCTCTTATCTGATTTCTAACCGTAACGTATGGTCATATATTATCTTTTGTGGATAAACTCACATTGATCACCCTGAATCTTCATCATCATCATCAGAATCTTTGTCATCTGAATCTTCATCACTACCATCTCTATCTTCTTCACTATCCGTAGCATCTTTGTCATTGATAAGGTCCCCTGCGAGGTCATCATGATTAATGTCGCCGATTATCGCTAGGTCATCAATGGGGCTTGGTTCTATGTAACTCCTATTTAGTGGAGTTGCCACACCAACATCAGTAGATTCAATAGTCGTGTAAACATTAGCAAACTCATCCTCCTGGTATGCATCACCACTGTTTGGCTCCGAATCATGTTCTTCAGAGAGAGGCCCTGGTGGCAATTCATACACATTCCGGTCTATGAACTTCTGTACAACATACCAATTTCCTTTCACCCTTGGATCTTTTAAGTAAAAACATTGTGAAGCTTGGCACGCCAAAACAAAAGGTTCTTCCTTATACCATGTCCGGTCAATATTGACGCTAATCATATGGTTATCTACTCGTATTCCTCTTCTCCGATCACCAACATCAAACCACTGACATTTGAATAAATATACCCGACGCCATCCCATATAATGTAACTCGACAACATCATTTATAACACCGTAGAACTCTACCGAGTTGGATTGATGTTCACCAGTTACGAACACTCCACAATTTTGAGTTCGTCGATGTTGTTCACGATCCTTTGTGTGGAACCTTTTGCCATTCACTATACAAGCAGCATATGATGCGACTTGGATCAGGACCACAAGCTAATGCATATAAATCATCAGAGATGTCACTAGGTTCGGTTGATCGTTGTTCTTGAACCTATCAAAACCATCAATGGAAATTATGACAAGGTTTCAACTACATTGAAGGAACTATGCATATGATGAACAAATTATGGGCATTATTAAAGGTCAACGTACACGTTGCTTCAACCATCCAGGAAAATGTTTCTCATGGGTACGATCGGGAGCATGTGGGTTGTTTAGCTTACAAATGTTGTAGTGTTCTCTGCATATCATTCCAACATAGATATTAAACATGCAATGATGCGAGGTAAGGTAAATAATACCCAAATGATAAAAAAAAAGTGCGGAGAAGATGGATGCATACTCAAGGTAGGGTGCAATTTCTATACAGTTGTTGAGGACGTACCAGCGTGCTGATTTGATAAACTTATCATCTAATTGGAGCCTAGTTGACATACCCAAGGGTCGAACTTTCTGGGTAAAAATTGAGAAGCCATCTCTGTTATCCTCTTCTGATCGATCAATGTTACGATCTTCTCGAGTGAACTTTGTCTCAATATCATGAATATACATCGAACAAAATGTCAAGCATTCTACTTGAATGTATGCTTCAGCTATTGATCCTTCAGGACGTGCTTTATTCTTGACATACCGCTTGAATTTACCAAGATACCTCTCAAAAGGGTACATCCACCTATATTGCACTGGGCCTGCAAGCAAGGCTTCACGAGGTAAATGAACTGCTAGGTGGACCATAACATCGAAGAATGAAGGGGGAAAGATCATCTCAAACTTGCATAGAATGACCACGATATCACTCTCAAGTTGCTTCAATAGGTTCACATCAAGTGTTCTTGCGCACAACTCTTTGAAGAAATTGCTAAGCTCAATCAACGCCAAGCTAATATCATTCCTTAAGTACCCACCAACTGCAACAAGAAGTAGTCTTTGCATAAAAACATGACAATCATGCGATTTCAACCCTGAGATTTTGCAATCATGTGCAAACACGCATTTGGTGATATTTGAAGCGAAGCCATCAGGAAATTTCACTTTCAACATCCACTCACAAAATCTTTTCCTTTCATATCCATATAATGTGAAACATGCATGTGGCATACTACACCGCTCTCCATCATGGATCAAATGCAATTCATTTCTGATACCAAGGCTGGACAGGTCACGATGTGAATTGATATTATCTTTTGTTTTACTGGGAATGTTAATTAACGTGCCCAATATGTTGTCGCAAATGTTCTTCTCGATGTGCATAACGTCCAAATTATGTCGAAGCTTAATTGTTGACCAATATGGCAAAGTGAAGAATATGCTCCTTTTTGTCCAATTCAATTCCTCTGGAGTGTGTTTATGCTTCTTCACACCCTTGCCAAAGTGCACATCTCGAAGATGAATTAATTGATTGATAACCTCTGGTCCCGTTAGAGGAAGTGATGGTAAGCGATGATCTTCTTTACCATTGAACACACGTTTTTTAGTTCTCCATATGTGATCAAGTGGTAAAAATCGTCGATGCCCCATATATGTATGCTTTCGGCCGTAGGTCAACCACATAGAATCTGTGCCCGAATTGCATGTCGGACACGCCAGTTTCCCTTTGGTTGACCACTCGGAAAGGTTACCATATGATGGGAAGTCGTTGATTGTCCACAATAAAGCTGCGTGAAGTAAGAAATTAGTCTTGGTAGAGGCATCATATGTAGCAACCCCGTTTTCCTAAAGATCATTCAACTCATCTACCAAAGGCTGCAAGTAGTCATCTATTTCATTTCCTGGTGATTTTGGACCAGGAATAATGAGAGACGTCATAAAGAAGGCATCTTTCATGCATAACCATGGAGGCAAGTTATATGGAACGAGGATTATAGGCCATATACTATAAGGTTTAGCCATATTGTTAAAAGGGTTGAATCCATCACTTGCTAAACCCAGCCGAACATTTCGAGAATCTTGAGCAAACCAACTATGCTCCTTATCAAATGCCTTCCAGACCTCAGAATCAGCTGGATGCCTCATATTGATGTCATCATCTGTTCGTTGCTCTTTAAGCCATCTCATATCAGAAGCTGTCTTCTGTGACATGAATAGCCATTGTAACCTTGGCTTTAAGGGGAAATGACGTAGGACCTTCTGAGGGATTGGGCGTTTGTTGTGTGTGGTTGACATCCACCGTGAAACCCCACATTTAGGGCACTCATTTAGGTTGGAATGTTCCCTCCAAAATAAAATGCAATCATTACGGCAAGCATGAATTTTGGTGTATGTAAAGCACAAACCCCGCTGCAATGATCGTGACTCCTGCTATGAGCGTGGCAAGATAGCATTAGGAAATGTAGACCTCAACAACTCAAGTAACATGTCAAATGATTTTATTGACCAGCCCCCAATTGTTTTAATATGTAGCAACTTCACAATGAAGGAGAGTTGGGAAAACTGAGTACAACCCTCAAAGAGTGGTTGTTGGGCATCATTTAATAGTTTCTCAAATGTGTTGCTTTGATTGATGTTAGGTATAGGAGTCGGGCCATCATGGATGGGGTTGCCCGAGGTTCCTTCACCGAACGTCCCAGCCCTTAAGTCATCTAACATCTCATCTATGTCATCAATGTATTCTGCTTCATCACTAATGGCCTCAACATTATCCTCATCATCGGTCACATTCCATACTTCCTCCTCCCTGTGAAATATCCAGTCTGTGTAGTTAGGATTAATCCCTGTAATGAACAAGTGAGTTTCCACCTCACTTATAGGTAACCAAATGTTATTAGCACATACACGGCACGGACACCGAATGTGGTCACTTCCAGCTGCATGGTTTCTTGCCAATGTGAGGAACTGCTCAACACCTCCTGCATATTCAGCTGATCTAAGCCTATCATGGAGATTCATCCAACTTTTTTCCATCTTCAAAAAAGGAATGGACATGATATATTATTTTGTAGGAACTGAATAAATAGAAGACAAATTATATATCTTGGAACACATGCTTGGACTGTCAATAACTGTAAGTTTCTTGAAATTTATCTAAACTTTATACAATCTAGATAAAGTTGATGTTTACATTTTGGACATACAGTGCTAGTTCCCCCCTGTTCAGGGGAAATATTAAGTTAAAATGATGTTTATCCTGTTCAGGGGAAATATTAAGTTAAAATGATGTTTATAGTAGAGTACCACATGGTGCAGGTAGTTTATGTTCAGAATAGCACTCCCACTAGAATAGATATTTGACAGCCACGAAAAAGATGGGGGCTTCATTATCAGGGGGTTCAGGTCAAGAAAAAAATGGCTCGGATATACAAAAAGCCAAATTAAGGATCATTGTGTAATATCTAGATTCCCTTTCAAGGTTAAAGCTAATGAACTAAGAAACTAGGCCACTCATTGTATATATCAACAAGGAAATATCACACAAACTAACATCAAACTAACTAGTGAACAAATCAGAACCTATAGATATTAATAGTCCTTAGACCTGCACATATATACATAAATTTCATAGACTAACTCAATGTACTAAGGTTTAGTAACCAAATTTCCAAACCCAACTACCATGCTTAGGCTACTTTTGACCCATTGCTAATTGCAATCATTTTGAAGTCATTCAAGGTTCCCTTGCTTAAATAACAGATCTGTAGTACTTATAAAAAAATAATAAAATAACAAATTTGTAGTAGTAGTTAGATCTGTAGTAGTAGTTAGATTTGTAGTAGTTATTAGTAGTAGTAGGATCATGTTATTGAGGCTTCCGGGGTAAATGGACCAAGGGCACTCCAAAAAGTAAAGGAAAAAATTAGAAAGGAAAAAACTCTAATCTTGTAGAGACACATCTGACTCCCCTAGACCGTAGTAATGGTGCCTAAACTTTATACTTTTCAAGCGAAAAAAGTTGAGGGGCAGCGACCAACCAGCGTACATATATATTTTTTAAACTACAATAGCTACATAATATGTTTCTACTATCATCCCTCTTAGATTCAGCTACCACAGGACAAACAATTTGGCCATGAGATTGTTTTTTCCCATCACACTGGTAATTAGCCTCCTCATTGTCTTTATCACAAAGATCAAAACCAAGCAAACCTTTGAAAAGTTTTCTGAAAGGTAACTGCCACACATATATTTAAGGCATTCTTAATGAACAATGATCTCCCAAACTTTAAGTTGGCATTCATAATTAACAATCTCCAAAGAACAAAGTATAAATTGTTGGCACAAACTAAGTGTGGGTTGGGGGGGGGGGGGGGGAAGGAATAGCATAAGATAAAAATTAGAAGCAGATGAGGCTTGAGAAAAAATATTGTTAAATTGAAAGGAATGAAACATCCTAGAAACAATTTGGCTATAGTCTCTGTTTATACCTTATGGGGGAGCACCCTAACTTCAACTTAGGGTTAATACAAGTGCGAGGGAACTCCATTAAAACACTTAATAGAATGCATATCCAATTAATAAACCACATCACAGAAACTCAATAGATAGAGTGGAACAAAAGCCAATGACAATATCCTCTGTCTCGGGTTTTATGTATATCAGCAGTATGGATAGATTGAGGATTGATGGAAGAAATATCATAAGATAAATTAAGCAAGGGGCTGAGGCCACTAAACAAATTTGTTAAATTGAAAGGAATGAAACATTCCAATTGGCTTTAATACAAGTTCAAATTGAAATGGGAGAGTACCCCAATTCCAATTGAGATTAACACAACTGCTAGGGGAATTGCTAGAACTATAAGAAAATTGCATGTCCAATTAGCAAACTATAGCACAGAAACCCAAAATAGAAGACAATTCACAATACATTTGGCCATTATTTATGACTATATACAGAATGACAAAATCGAGCATTGATTAGGGATATAAATCAAAAATGGTTTTTGCTGGTAGGATTAGTTGGACGAAAGAAACACCTTGATGGTGCGAAATCGGATCAACTCCTCGTCAAAGCAAACTATGGAACATCAAATCTCTCTTCAGTGTCCACTTGTGAAACCTCAAACCGTTATACGAAATCACTGAGAAACAAGTTAGATATCAATTAAAAACATCAATACCAAGTTTGATGTTTGTGTAAACCTTAGTCCAAATGAAATCAACGCCATTGAAAAGGCGAGATAGAGACAAAACTATGCAGGGAAGGCCTTCCGAGGGGAGAAGCAACTTCTGTAAGGGGTTTTCGTGGGGGAATGGAAGCAACGAAAACAGAGGAAGGGTTAGGTCTAGAAGGGGCTGTTCGAAATTGGAAGGAAAAATACCCAGAATGTTGTATCTGCAAAGGGATCGATATACATTCGATTTATTGCATCGATTTTTTTTTTCTCAACACAATAGTGCTTTTCCGTTGGGTTTATTGTCGATGCAATAAAAGGAAATATTTTGTGTCGAAAAACTTGTTGCAAAAGGCTGAAAACTCGATGTGAAAAGCTCCTGAAGAAGGAAAAATACCAAGAATGTCGTTTCGGGAATTCCATTTATTATGGCGATTTTTTGGGTTGCCACAATAGTGCTTTTACATTGTATTTTTTTCGACACAATAGAAGAAAAGATTTTGTGTCCAAAAAACCGCTGCAATTGTTTGCAAAGTTGCTGTGAAAAATTCTTGCACAGTTCACAATACCTCATTCCCATAAATTGCATCGAAATGTTGCAACAATAATAAAATTGTCAGTAAAAAGCATCAATAACAACGAATTTATTCCTGGCATTCACAAAATCGATGGAAAAAGTGAGTTTTCTTGTAGTGGCCCCAGCATCACTTAGCAAGGATAGTGGCGTGCCCTCACAGGCAAGCCATCCAGCGTAAGGCTCCAGCCCATGCCTTTTAGGCAAGGCTAGTGGCGTGCCCACCAAGCATGTGATCCAGTGCAAGGCTCCAACCCGTGCCTTGCATCCCCCACGCCCAGACCGTCAGCTTGGGCCATGCATGCCCACTGCCCAGGCCACCAGCTCGAGCCATGCAGGACCACCACCCAAGCCACTTGACTAGGCTTCCTAATAGCAGCACGACACCACCCTATGCCCACCATTAGGCCTAGGCTTGGCACCATGCCATGCCCACCATCAGCAGGCCATGCACAGCGCCATGCCGTGCCCACCACTAGACCAACGCATGGCACATGCCATGCCATGTAGTTGTGCCATACAGTAGCCCATGTGTGGCACCATGCCACACCTAGCAACGAGCCATGCACGACCCCAAGCCGTCCCACCCATCAAGCCATACACGACACCATGCTGTGCACATCATAAGCCACCATGGCCCATCCATCACTATGTTTTGCTTTTAGTTTATTTATTTATTTATTTAATTTATTTTGCTAGGGGCCTTTTGGGGGTTTCCAAGTTGTAAGCTCTATAAAAAGGACCCTTTGGCATTTCATTTTGCATCTTTGATCATTTGGCATATTTTCCTTTGTGGAACAGTTTGGTGTGTTCTTGTGAACACTTTTGATGCTTTTGCACTTGGGCTCTTTTTGGTGCAATTTATGAATCCCAAGGAGAGGATTAACACCTTGCAATTCGTGGATAGGTATTGTCCAATTTTCTATCTTTGATTCATCATCTTGCAATTCGTGAATAGGTGTTGAATCTTTTTATCTATCTATCTTTGTCTTGTTTATTTTCCATTCAATCTTGATATCATCCATTTATTAATCTTTTGCATATTTCCATTCTCTATTCAAAAATCCAAAAATACTTTTATGTTATTATATTTTCTCGTTGTTCAAATTCTTTCTTTCATTTTCTCGCATATCAAACATATCCTAAGCCTTATTATTCTTATTCATTGATTTCTCAAAATATTCATATATACCAAAAAGAGTCTTCATTGTCCCTTGTTAAGTTGTTATCCTTTGTGTTCATGTTGTTCATGCGTGTTCTTTGTATCCTTCCATCGTGTTCATCATTTCTCTAGGTTTAATCCATTTTTCAAACACCACATGCCTACCACCTTGTTTCTCATAGTCCATATTCAGCCAACACTTCCCAAAGCGTCCTCCTTCCATTCTCACAAACCCTAGCCGAAACCACCTAGATTCCCACAAGATAATTCCTACATTTCCCAACATTTTGGGAAATTCAATCCCTAAACTCACTCAATTCCTAAAATCACTCAAACTTGAAATCCCTCACTCCATTCTTGCCTTAGCCGAACTACCCTAATCCCTAAATCATTTCCTACCTTTTAAGAATTCATCTTCCATTTTTCAATCCATCCAAATTCGAAATACATCCATTGGCTTAGTCAAACTCCAAGTTCTAAACAACTCCCATCGATCCTATCATTTAGGATCAAACCCTAGCCACCTTACCCATCATACAAACCCTATCTTCCATCTCCAAATCCCTAAACCCTAGACTTTTTCAAACACCTTCCAAACCCTAGCAACCCATCCTAGACTCCAACCCTAATACATCACTTTCCAATTTCGTAATCTCCTTTAGCCATCACCCAAAACCCTAGCTACACTTCACCATACCAACCCTAAGCATCAACCAAGTGGTGTCAACATCAAGGGCAACCATCAAGTCATTCCACATTGCATCAAACACACAAACTCACCACTTAGGTCACCCGGATTCATTATTATCATCAAATCCATCACTAAACACCATACCTTCATTAACCTAGGAACCCTTCATTGCCATATCCTAGCCAAGACCAAGCAAGATGACGAGGAACATTCGGTCATCATAAGGGGACGTGAGACCCGTGGACCCCTAATGTTTGGGGACTAAACCGAGGTCCCCAGCAGGTATCATCCTCTCTCTTGTAGATTCATATATCCTCTCAAAACTTGGTGGGGAATAATCCTCTTAGCGAAAGCACATTTATATATAGGCATGACGAGGGATGATCACCCTCTTGGGTCTAACCCTCTCTTTATACAAAATAGACGAAAACTCAATAATACTATTATGGTGAGGAGTTACACATTACCATGTAATAGAAAACCTACAAAAATCAGTATTGGGTCAAGTATCATTTTGTGCTTGTAGACACTTCCACCATTGCTTATAGGCACACATTTGCTCATAGGCACACTCTTACCCATAGGAATAGAGTGGCTCGTAGGCACACTCTTGCTCCTAGGCACAATATAATGCCCGGGTCCCAGATGGGTTGGAGAGTTACTCCGTGTCACTTAAACTCACATTTTAACACTATTTCTAGACATCAAATTCTCAATGCCATATCAAAAATTGTTATTTCAAACCAATTATTCCCAAAATAATTAACTAAGAACACCTCAAAGTCTCAAAATAAAAGTCAACCTTTGAAAATACTAAGTCATCAGATCACGATAAAATTACTTAATAGAATTCTCCAATACTCATATGAAACTTCTATACTGAAATCATCTCACCCATGCTCCATAATCTTTACCCTTAGCTGAAATATTGAAGTTATCTAAAAAATATTATGGAGATAAAGGGTGAGTTATCAACAACTCAATAAGTTGTGAACATATACTAGGATGTAAATATGAGCATTTTTAGAGAGTTCAAAATGCATAAATAAAACATTTCAGTTTCAATTTGTAGATCTCAAATGTGTTATCAGAAAATCAAAGCGAAATTTCAAAACATATTCATATTCAAAAGTATAATTTGGCATAACATGACTAAACATGTTCATCTTATCATATCATATCATAATAGAGCATCATATCAGAATAGTGACCATGTTTAACTCCTGTGGCAGGGTTATGCATTCTATAGAAAGCCAAAAAGAACATAAATCCCCATGATACCAAAGCAATTGCACTTAGAATAGAGACCACTATTATATGCAGTGACGGGGCCAGAGGTCACTATTATGTCCTGTGATAGCACCAGAGGTCACTATTACATCTCGTGATAGGGTCAGAGGCCACTATTATTTCCGGTGACAAGGTCAGAGGTCACTATTATATCCAGTGACAGGGCTAGAGGTCACTATTAGCTCCCATAACAGGGCCATATATCAGAGCAACATAGAATCAGAATTACCATATCAGAGCCAGAATTAGAATCAGAACAAACTTGAAAAGTCATGCCAAAGGTTTTTCAGACGACACATCATATCAAAACAGAGTACTGAAATAAATTCAAATCATTTCACATATTCAGAACATTTTTGCGTCACATACATAAATTTTCAGAAACTTCATATTCACTCTTTTTGCATAGTTCAGAAAACAGAATGTACAAAATTAGCTCATGTCTACATCAGTCATGACAAAAAAAAAAACTTTCTCTTATACAGATTTTATGCATATGCAGAACACATAATTGAGGTTGTTTTCATATTTCTTTTCAAAACAAATATGCGTATTTTCAAAATCAACCTCATTTCATTTCTTTTATATAAAGTCTAGTATAGGAACCCTGCTCACTTGGACTTCTTAACTTTTTTTAAATTTTTTCTCAGTAGTGCCAAACAAATATCAATCGTTGCCTATAAAATAAATACGTAACTTTCTTAAATCTCCACTTAAACACATATTTTGATATTTAAGCCTAAAATACTAAATATCCTATTTTTCTTTAAAAAAAATCTAAAATTCTTGTAACCCTAAAATATCACTCCTTCCTAATTTCATTAATATCCTCTTAATATTCACTTAACATAACTCTAACCCAATCACCGATCTCTTTAAGATCAAGCTCAACTTAAAAATACATGTCAAATTTAAAAGTCTAACCTATCTATAATCAAATAAGTATTCCAGCCTTACTTATTAAGGGAAGTAATGTAAAATCATTTCAAAGAATTACTCATGTTATATATGGGCCATATAAATCTATGATAGCTGTTTTCAATCTGTGATTGCTAGTTCTTTGTGCATTTTATAGCCTCAAACAGCTTGACGTCTCTATGCATTATTCCTTGAGAATGACAGCAGTCCAAAGCCTGCAATATAAAGTTATCAGAATTAGTCTTGTTGGTAAAAATGCATTTACAACACCAATGAAAATTGAAAGGTCACTACTTAAAGGAAAACAAGTTAAAGAAGTGTTTTGATCTCTTTTAATATGGTGGATATCTCCTTTAATATATGGTGGATTTCAAAGCTCTATATTTTTTTTACTAAATAAAGTTGTACTTTTATGTGGATAAAAAATGGTGTTGGACATGAGTGGAAATAGGTTTCGTGTTAACTTGCATTGGTTGAGCAAAATGTTGATAGGGAGAACTGTCTACCTATTAATTGATAGGAGTGTTTTTCTTCTAATTTTCTTTTTAAAAACATTAGAAAAAAAACACTCGACAATATCTGACTTGCCGAAGAAGTTACAGTGATGTTATTCTGCATGTTTATTTTCCCCAAGTTGAAAACAGCACTACATGTGTTATCTTGAGTGGGTGTAGGCCAGGCACAACAATGATGTTAATTAACTTGTAGCATGGCCACTATCTAGTTTGTTATGAATCTTTTTTTTTTTTTTTTGAAAAAAAGTTGTTTGTTATGAATATTTGATCTTTTTCGTTATATAACAAGTAAAGAATACCAAGGATGAAATGTAAATCTGCCCTGATTAATTAATTAACCCTACAGGATGAAAGGTAAATTTGCCCTGATTAATTAATTAACTCTATGTGTAGGTAAAACTCATTTAATGTCATAATGGGGAAATGTATTATAATTATTTTTTTTGTAGGTAATCATAAAGTTTTATTGGTAAGATAAGAAGGCATAACTCAAGTACAATGTAGACATGAAAAGTACCTAACTAGAGTTTACAACTGGGAATGTATTATAGCATAGTGAGGATGCTAACTGGATAACTCCTAATTAATTGATAAAATAACAAAACAAGCTATAAATATATATATAATAAAATAAAAAATCTCTTTTAGTTGGGCATTAATAAAAAATCTCTCTTAGTTGGGCATTACTAATAAAAAATCTCACTCTCCTATTCTTGTGAGTGTCAAGAGACATGTAGCACATGCATCACTCCAACAGTGAACTAAACAGAACACAAAATTGTGAACACAAGTAGGAACTTCCAGTGAATCCGAGTGGAACATTGACATATTTTCCTCTCCTTCATTACTTAAAAACTCACAGATGAGATTCTAATATATTATTTTCTTTTATCTAGTGGTGGGCTGAACATTATGTAAAGATTACAATGAAATCACAATTCTAACTAGTTTACAGATTGTTGTTAAACTCTCAAGTTCCAACAGTCTCCACCTCATTAAAAAAAAAAAAAATAGAGTAGAATCTTAACTCTAAGAGATCAAGCCCACAAATGTAACAGCTTGCTTTGTTACTTTATTGAGTATGTGGCAATGCTGTCAAAAGAGAGCTTAAGCACAAAGTGCCAAGTGTTTTGAGCACACATTTCAAAAAACACAATTTAAGTGCGCTTTTTTGTGATTTTAGTGGTGTGCGTTAAGCACACAAAGGATGCTTTCTCACCAACCTGCATATACTCCTTTTGAAACTGCTATAAGTATCTAATGCTACTTCTCAAATTTACAATATTTACATTTTTTATTTAGCAACTAACTCCCTGCTTTTAATTTAATTTTTCAGCTTCTTTGATTTCAAATAATATGGATGCTAGGCCTAGTGGAAGTAGAGATTGTGGAGATAATGCCAATGCTCCTACAGCAACAGGGGCTTCCACCTCAACGACGGCGTGTACTTCCACCCCTAGAGCCCCATCTAGGGCAACATCTAGACTAGCATCTAAAGCAGCTACTTTCTGTACAAGTAGTCAACTCCCAATAGATATAAAAGGAGAAGATGAAGATATGTTCAATGAACAGGAGGAGATGGCAGATGTGTCCATTGAGCATGATCGACCACCACAGCCTTTTAAAAAATGGTCGTGGACGTGAGAACATTTCACTAAAATTCCTGGTAGTCGTGTGAATCCCTAGACAAGATGCAACCACTGTGGGCAACTTTGTGGTTGCCATTCGAAGAAGCAAGGTACCAGTATATTAATAACACATCTTAATGGTTGCCAGCGGTATAAGATCACGAAGGATTGGCGGCCACTGGCACTAATCAAACTAAGCTCAATTACGAAACTCAAATGGCAACTAATGGTGGCAGATCACATGTTAAGAAGCTTATAATCCCTCAATATAGTGGGAAGATGTTGCGGGAATTACTTGTAGAGATGATCATTACTGATGAGATGCCTTTTACCATAGTTGACAAAAAAAGCTTCAACAAATTTGTGTGTTGTCTTGAGCCACGTTTTCTCATGCCTTCACGGTATACGGTTAGCGAGATTGTTTGAAGAGGCATGTGATGAAGAAGACAAAAATGAAGGAGACGTTTAGTCGGACTGGACAGAGAGTGTCATTCACCACTAATACATGGACGTCCACACAAAATGTGGGCTACATGTGTATCACAGCCCACTTTATGTACAGTGAGTGGATGCTGCATAAACAGATAATTGGATTGAAAGAGATTGTTGATCACAAGGGTGCATCCATTGGTGCAATGATGGATGATTGTATTCAGGATTGGGCTATTAAAAAAGTCCTTTGTATCACAGTTGACAATGCCAGTGTTAATGACACTGCAATTGAGTGGTTTAAGAGGAATATAATGGTAAAAGATGATATCATTCATGGACAGGAGTTTATACATATTCGATGTTGTGCTCATATCATCAACCTCATTTAAAGGGTTGAGGGAGGTTGATGATTCAATTACTAAAGTCCGCAACATTGTGAGATATGTGAGGGCTTCCCTCCAAAGGCTTGGCAAGTTTAAGGCAATAGCATAACAACTTCAGATTCCTTGTTCTACCATGTTGTGCTTGGATGTTCTGACTCGATGGAACTAAACATATATGATGTTGTAGGTGGCACAGAAGTATGAAACAACATTCCAGCGAATGGAGGTTAAGGATGGGGGTATGAGGTATGCTTTGATGGAGTCTACTAGGGTGAGAATGGGGCTTGGTGTGCCAAATGCAGTTGATTGGGATCGTGTGAAGTTTTTTGTTGATTTTTTGAAGTTGTTTTATGATACAACTATGTAGATATCTGGATCCAAATATTGTACTGCGAACTTGTATTTTGATGAGCTTTCGAGGATTCATGAATGCTTGCAACAGAGTTATGCTAATAGTGAGGGATCGTTATTTGCTACGGCTATAAGGATGAAATCAAAATATGATAAATATTGGGGAGATATTGTAAAGAGAAATATGTTATTACATGTGGCTGCAATCCTTGACCCCCAATATAAGTTGGAAATTATACAATTTTTCTTTATTAACATCCTCGGGGAAGAGAAGGTTGAAGAGTTTATTAGAGAGCTGAGAAAAGATATTAATGACTTATATAGCCACTACAACAATAATGGTCATCCTACTCTAGCAAATGGTAGCCGTAGCTCCTCACACCCGACCAATTCGACATCTTCCTGTGATTACACTGCTTCTGCTTTAGCTATTTCATCACCATTGGTGCAGCGATATCATCAAAGGCATGCATCGAGGAATATTATGTAGTGTAGGTCTGAGGTTGAGCACTATTTGATAGAAGATGTCGAGGCACCTAGTGATGCATTTCAGTTATTAACTTAGTGGAAGGTTCATTCCACCAAATTTTCTATTCTTTCCCGAATAGCCCGATATCTGTTGGCTATTTCTATCACTACGGTTGCCTTTGAGTCAGCATTTAGAAATGGAGGTGGTGTGTTGGATGCTTATCAGAGTTCATTATCAACTTCAACTGTGGAGGCCCTCATTTGCACACAGAACAGGCTATGCAAAATGCCTATTGGAGTAGATATCATTGATCTCGAGAGCTATAGGCTTGAATTAGGTAACTTTATAGTTTATATGCTTTTAAATGATAATTTAAATATTTGTAATATTTTAATTATTCAACTTCTAATTTTTATGATTTTGTAGACCTACTTGTGAACCCTAGCATAGTTGGGGATGAGTGATAATTGCCGATGAGTTACAAGTTACATGGATGAGGAGTTGTGTTCATGTGTTTTAGTGATGCTATTCAGATACTATATTAGTATTTTTAAACCATTTAAAAAATTATTGACCATATCATAATTCATACTATATTTTTTTTTAAATATTTTCATATGTAGTATTTTGCAGATAAAAGTGTTTGAGAACAAATGCCGAATGGTAGTGGCTACTGGCTTCAACTTCAAGAATCAAGACTTTGTTTCTTTCTCAATGTTCAAGAATCAAGACTTTGTTAATGTTCAATTACTAATTTACTACTCTTTGGCTTTGTAATGTATGATTGTATGGAATTTAATCAATGTCATTTGTATTTAAGTTTTTATATTATTTTTTTACATCATTTTTTTGAAATTGGAAGTCAATTAGGTGGTTGGGCCTTGGATTGCACATGGGCCTTTAGAGGTGGGCTAAAGCCCAATCATACTCCGATCGGAGTTTGGAACTCCGATCGAAGTTGGAGTTCGACTCCGTTCGGATATCGGATTGGAGTCCGAGTCCAACTCCGTTCGAAACTCCAATTGGAGTCAAAGTTTGACTCCGTTCGAAGAAAAAAAATTTCTGACTCCTGTCAGAGTCAAAGCTCACCCCTAGTGTGAGGTATGGAGGGTGATGAGGTGGTTTTCTCCTTCACATCAAGGTACTATTGGGTGCATCTAAGGGCAAGGGATGGCCTGCCATGTGGGGGAGGAAATGTCTCCAAAAAGCTTTGCCAAGGTGGCCAAATTCGTGGGCTTTGTTGGGCTTTAACCAATTGGGCTTCAATTAGGGATTTAAAGGGAGTTCATAATGCTATCAAGCCTAAATCTAATTTTTCTTGGCCCAATCAAAATTTCAAAGTTTAAAAAGGTTGGATAATGATATCATAACAAGAATTTGATGAATTAATAGTAAGTAAAAGTGATTTAATCAAGTGATTTAACATAATCCTAGAAATCGTATTAAAAGAGGTTTGGAGGCCAACTTTAGGGTTTGAGGAAGCCGTTTAGGGTTTTGGTTTCAACCAAGATTTTAGGGTTTCAATTGGATTCCAAATGTTTAGGGTTTCATTAGGGTTGAAGCCCTCTTTGGTCTAGCACAAATTGGTTGATCAGATGAAAGAATAGGGTTTTGCTTAGGTGACATGATCTCACACCTTAATTCCTTCACAAATCAACTCATGGCTCTCCACGGTGCCAAGTGTTTAAAACTATTCATCAAGTGTGGCTAAGATCTTACTAAGTGTCTAAATAAAACATCCCTAACCTAATTTGGATATGCAACACTATAATTTTGAAAACATTACGCTAGGTGCTATTATTGAGGTTACTATTATCTCTGAGAAAATGAAAAATAAACTTTACACTGTAAAATCTTAAATATTAGCACAAACCTACTATGCAATTCATCTATCAAAATTTCACCCCAAAGTGCCTCAAAAAAAGCAAAACAAGCTTTCAAACGAGCGTATCTTTCGAAAACTGAAAATGAGATTATTGTACCATAAAATTCTAAATAATCAACCGAGTTTAATGATGCATACCATATCATATTATGATACTTCTAACTACCTCAAATAAATAAAATCATACTTTTGGCACCATGGTGAGTGATAACACTCACTATACTGACAAACTAAAACCTATGCGATTTGTCAATTCGTGAAAACTTATGGGGTTTTCATGAGGTTCCTAAAATTGATAGGAATTTCACCATAAATTTCTAGCGGATTGTTACACAAATGTCCTATACCAGTTGTAGATGAGCAGTTAGATGAACTTTTTGGTTCAACAGCTTTCTCTAAGTTAGATTTGAGGGGTGGTTATAATTAGATTCATATGAGGGATGAAGATATAGAAAAAAAATGCATTTACAACTCAAGAAAGTCATTATGAGTTCCTTATGATGCCATTTGGATTTACTAATGCACCTTCCACGTTTCAAGGCCTTATGAGTGATGCCTTTAGGGCTTTCTTGAGGCAATTTGTTATTTTATTTTTTTATGATATATTGGTGTATAGCAAAGACCTTGTATCCCATATGCAGCATCTCGAAACTGTGTTGCAAACATTGAAGGGAAATCAATTGTATGCAAAAAAAAAAAAGTCTAAATGTAAGTTTGCTTGCTTTGAAATAGAGTATGTAGGCCATTTAATTTCTGAGGAGGGTGTGCGAGTTGACCCTAAGAAGCTGGAGTCCATGATTAATTGGCCTATACCAAACACTGTGAAGTCTTTGAGGGGTTTCTTGGGCTTGATTGACTAATATAGGAAGTTCATAAGAAATTATGGTCAAATAGTAGCTCCATTGACTGATTTACTCAAAGAAGATAGTTTTAACTAGTCTGAGAAGGCTACTGAAACATTTGTAGAATTGAAATTAGTTGTTAAAAGTCCTCATGTAATGAGTTTACCTGACTTTTCTCAGTCTTTTATAATTGAGTGTGAGGCATGTGGAAATGGAGTGGGAGTTGTTTGTCTTGCAAAATTAGAAACTCTTGGCATTCTTAAAGTCCAACATTGAAAGGCATAAACCTTTTGTTATCTACATATGAAAAAGAACTTTTGGCTTTGGTGATTGCAGTCAATAAAATGGAGGTCTTATTTACTTGGGGGTTCATGGTGCGTACTAATCACCATAATTTGAAGTTCTTACCTGAGCAGAAGGTGGGGACTCCTGCATAGCAAAAGTGGATCTCAAAGTTAATGGGCTATGATTTTCAATTGAATATTAGAGAGATGTAGAGAACAAGGTTACTGATGCCTTGTCAAGGAAAGAAAATAATGAAGATAATCTTTCCTTTGTTATATCTTTTCCTAACCCTTCTTGGATGAAGGAATTGAAAGATGCTTATGACTCTAATTAGGTGGTGCAACAGTTTCTTGATGGGTTAAGTGATGGTAATCCTCAATATTCATCCTTTAGCCCCAAGCATGAAGTTTTGTTTAGAAAGAACATAATCTTTTTTTTTTATTTTTTTTTATTTTTTTTATTTTAGATTTAGGTCCACTTGTCCACGAGCGACCCATCCCCAATTTTATTAAAAATTCTCACTTATGGTAGAGGAAAACCATGGTTACAAGTCCAACCAACTCAACCTAAATCCAAAGAAAACAAACAAACAAGACCAAAACAACTAAACATGCCTAGCCAAGAAAAACTAAACAAGCCTAGTGAACAAATGACACACCAATTAAGGTCTAATGCTGGGGAGGCCAAGCTTATCAGTACGAAGGATACCCCTGACATGTTGAGGGAGTAGCCCACCCTTCTCATATCTGCATGTCAAACTTGCTTCACTTTGCCGAGCCAAAAAATTCGCACCTTGATTTGTTTCCTGATATTGATGTCGAATAATAAAGTGAACACCATAAAGCACTTTATTCGTCTCCTTCCAAAACTTCCAAAGATACCAAACTATACAATTTTTAGAGAGAATCCAATCAACTAATATTTTAGAATCACACTCAATTTCCAGATTAAAAACTCCCAACTCTTTACAAAACACTGCTCCCACATGTAGAGCACGAAACTCAGCCTCATTATTCGTTCCCTGCGCAAAACAAGCTGAGCAAGCACCTTTAACATTATCAAAATCATCTCAGATCACACCTCCTCTCCCACAAGAACCTGAATTGCCCCTTCAACTCACATCCACATTCAACTTCACGTATCCACTAGCTAGCTTTTTCCATGCAACTAGACATGGCCTGCATCTTTGATTTAGAACTGGTGGAATATTTAGCTCAGTGAGCACCTGTTCGTTGCTAGGCAAAATAGGCCCTCCCTTCATATTTTCCATAAACAATTTCTTGAGCCAAAATTTGATGGAAAGCCACACCACTTCCATCAAGCAAGAAACTCCTTCCATTCGCACTTTGCACCGACGGTGCCACAGACTTTGAGTAATAATAGTGGGTAACAGACCAATCAAAATGCCCCTTTGAGAAGATTTCCTAGCCAACGAAAACAAATGAAGAACACGTCCCTACCAAGTTCCTACAAACATAAACTGAAGTCCCATCTCTTGCATAGCTCTCTCTCAAATTTGAGTTGCAAGCTCGCCGGAGCACAGAACATGCTCAAGAGTCTCCATGTTCCTGACATTGCAACAATTACATCTAGAAGCTAGTTGCACTCCACAATTCTGCACTCTAGAATACACCGACAAGTAGTGAAATTGAGCTTTCCACATGCATAGCGAGAATTTTTTTTGGTAAAAGTTTATGCCAAATCCACTCCATACCTGGAACTCTCTCTTATTTTAAACAGATCACCTCCCAAGCACTCATTGAAGAAAAAACTCCATCCGCCATCAACTTCCAAATGAGAACATCAACCCCTTCCCTCTTTGTTGAAACAGAGCTAATAATCTCCCCCAGAACCTCATTACCCACAAAATCCTCCAACAATTCAAAATTCCAACAAGAGTTATCCCAGCAATCCTTAATTTGAAGCAAAGATTTATAATTGTGGGAGCATGCAACATAATGGAGTTTTTTTTTTTCAAGAAACCAATGGAACACTAAGCACAGCTAACAAATGAATGGCCATACAAGAAAGCACATGCTTCAGCAAGATCGGGTGAATCCCTTGAGACAACAACCTAAACTTTCCAATTTGCCACCTTATCATGAATTTTATTTACCAGTGGCTCAATTAATCTAGCCGTGAGTCTCCCAGTCACTAAGGGTACTCCAAGATAAGTAGTCGGAAAGGTCCCTTCCACAAATCCTGAAAGTCTCAACAATTCACGCCTTTGAGCTAAGCTGATCTACTTCAAAAAATAAATAGCATATTTTTCTGTATTGATTAATTGGCCCTACCAATTTTCATATTTCTCTAAGGTCTGCAACAACATCCCTAACAACTTGACATCACCATTAGCAAAAACTAACAAATCATCTGCATAGAGTACATTTGAAACCAAGGGAGCACCTCTTGGATGATAAAACTTGCCAATCCTTCCTTCCCCAAATTTGGTAGCTAAATGTTGAGAGAGAATTTCCTCCATAACAATAAAAAGACACGACGAAAGTGGGTCGCTTTGCCACAAACCTTTAGAAGGTTGGAAATTGCCTTTGTAGGTTCCATTGAGCATAATAGAAAACCAAGGAGATTGGAAACACTGCGTAATCAACTTGCAAAATTTATCATTGAAACCAAAGCTACTAAGGACCTGCATAAAAAACTCCCAGTGAACTCTATCATACGCCTTGGCCATATTGACCTTCAACATAATATTGCCACCTTGGTTCTTTTTATGTAACGACTGAACCAACTCCTAAGCAAGCGTAATATATTAAAAAATACTATGCCTAGAAATGAAAGCTCTCTAGTCCTGTGAAATCATCTTCAGCAACAAACTAGTCATCCTGTGAACCAAAATCTTTGAAAACAATTTTTAAGCCACAGAGCAAAGACTTATAGGCCTAAATTTGTTGAAACTCTTTGGGTCCGGCACTTTGGGATCAGAACAATTAAAGAAGATGAATAAAACCTTGGTAACGTTGTACCATTAAAAATATCTTGCTCTGCTGCAACCACATCATACTTCATTATCTCCCAACAAGACATATAAAAACCATATCCAAAACCATCCGGTTCAGGCGAACCATGCTTCGGAATGGAGAGGACCCCTACTTTAACTTCATCTACTGTCGGGCTCTCACAAAGCATATTATTATCATCAACTGTAATCACAGGAATTACCAACTCTGAAAGGTTTGCAAGCTGCGCAGTCAGCCTTGAGGACAAATTTTTTTTAAAGAAATCTGTGGCCTTGGTGAATAGCCTCCAGTGTTGATAGCACAGTTCCATCTATAAGTTTCATGCACGACATAGTAGAATTCTTCCAACGTTGGTTAATAGAAGCATGAAAAAACGTGGAATTTTGATCCCCCTCTTGGAACAATTTCCTTTTTACTTTTTAAGCCAACCAAATTTCTTCCCTTCGGCCAACTCCATTTTAGCAAACAAAAATTTTGCTTCAACATTCGGATCATGTCTATCCTGTAGTTGGAAATCAAGGAACTCCACCTTCTCCTCTAGTGCCTTAATTAATTGATCCACACAACCAAAAATGTTCCTGTTCCAAAGTTTCAATGCAGCCTTCAATTTCTTCAGTTTAGTAGCTAGTTTGTACAAACCACTATGGCCTACTTCTGGTTGAATCCATACATCCTCCACACACTTGAAAAATGATTCATGTGAGCACCACATATTTTGAAAGCGAAAAGGAGGACCATATGAGTATCTTGGCAAATTCAAATGAACCACTATAGGGCAATGATCGAATGAATTTCTCATCAAATATTCCATATAAGCCGTGCCAAATAAATTAGAGAGAGCAATATTCATCACGCTTAGTCTAATCTGGCCCAACTTCGGGACCGATCCTCATGGCCATTACACCAAGATATACTTCTTCCTTGAACTCTTCTCTCTACAAGTCCACAATTATCCAGGCTTACATTAAAATCAGACATTGTCAACAATGGACGTGGGTACCCCCTAACATGTTGTGAATCTGAACGTATCTCATTAAAACCCCCTACCACCAACCATGGACATTCAACTGTACAAATACTTTCAAGCTCACCCCATAAACCGTGTCATTCTAATTCAGTACATTTAGCATAAACAAAGGTCACCAAAACTCGATTAGGACCCAAACAAAACCAACGCGAAAGGGATTGATCAGTCATGTGAAGCACCTCAAACTGATAATCATACTTCCAAAAAAGCCACACTTTACCACCTGAAGACTTATTACAGCAATACTTCAAAAATTCCAAGAAAATGGCCAACTTTTGCTTTTTTTATTCCTCGTGGAAAGGTTCCAAATTTGCCACAACTGTCGCCCGATGCTTTTTAACTAGGCTCTTAAGTCTCTTCCTAGACCATCCAAGCCTGCGAACATTCCAGGTGAAAATTGTGTCAATCATAAATTGAGCTTAGAGGTGCGGGTAGCCACCCACTGCGAATGTCAAACACAATGAGTCAGTTGTTCTTTCCGCTTGGTTTTACTCTTAGGAAGCTCTAGATCAGAATCATAAGCCTTTTCCTTCATCACCTCCTGCCCCCTACCCACCACCTCACCATCAGAATTATATTCCAAACCACCAACACATTCGAGAGAGCATTATCAAAATGCCCACCACGACTTTCCATTTCTAGAACCGCTGACACTACATCACATTGCCCTTCGATAGCAGTCCCAATGCTAGGATTTCCATCACTAATAACTCAGATTCAAGGAGCTCAAGATTTCCATATGGAATCGGGACATCCTTCAACATCACAACCTAACTCACATGAATGGACGGATCAGCTTTGCGTTCTATCTCCTCACAAATCTTAGTATCCTTCAGATCCTTTCCAGATACATGTTCATCATACGCTATCACCTCATTACCCTTTAACCCTTCCTCTGCTACTACAACATAAGAGGAGCCGACATGTAAAACTGTCACGTCTACTGCCCCTGCCTAGGCTAACTCTGATACATCCCGATCATTCACTCCTTCCTTCAAGTCCTTCTATTCTCACACGAAATAGAAAATGAGAAGGAAGATGGACATTCTGAACAAGCACACAATAACATGCAGGAAACACCATGCAACAGACAAGTTGCTAAAAAGTAAGATGCAACAGCTGAAAAGTATAAAGCACTGGCACAGAAAAGTAAGGCAACAAAAAAGCATACATCAACAGCTGATTAAGAGTGCACACAATTGCAGATAAAATTATGTAAAGTAGTGTCTTAGGTTGTCATGAAAAGCAATACCTTAGATTACTTGTAAGTCAGTAGAAAATAAAAAGTTAACTTTAGGACTCTTCCTCTTTAGTCTTTCTATTTTTCTGTAATGTATATATACTTGTAACAGAACCTGCATTCATGTGTTGTGAGTTAATGAGATTATCAATATCCTTCTCTTCCATCTGAAGCTATCTTCTTTTCTCATATCTCTTCTATCTTTTGTTTTTCACAAGTGCTACTCTACACCTTATTTTCTTACATGGTACCAAAGCAGTAGTTGTTGTGAACAATGGAAGAAGAATCAGTCAACCAAAATAATCAACATGTTTCACGCTTCCTTAACTTCTCTAACTAAAATAATCCATATCAGATAAAACATGGAGATAACACAGCAGCCAGTTTGGTCACTGACAGCAGTTACTTGGTCTAGAGCTATGAGAAGAGCACTCAGGGCCAAGAACAAGATTGGCTTCATTAATGGAGACATCAACAGACCTGCAAATCAGGATGATCCTCTCATGGACGCTTGGGAACAATGCAATGATGTAGTGGTATCCTAGATTCACAACTTAGTAAGCAGCTCTGTGAGAACCAGTTTGGTCTTTGTTGATGATGCTTATGCTATCTGGAATGAGCTGTAAGATAGGCTTTCATAACAAAATGGGCCATGTATTTTTTAGCTAAAGAAATCTTTGGCAAGCCTCTCACAAGGAGATGATTCAATGAGCATTTACTTTGGAAAACTCAAGACCATTTGGGATGAGCTAGCTCTATATGACCCTATGCCTAAATGTAGCTGTGGTCAACTAAAGATCCTAATGGAGAGGTACCAAAGGGACTGTGTCATCCAGTTCCTTATGGGATTAAGTGACTGCTACTCCAACACTAGGGACCAGATCATGCTGATCGAACGTATGCCTGCATTGAATAGAGTCTTCTCCATGACTCAACAGCAAGAGAAACAACATCAGATGATTTCTGGTACATCTTTCCTTGACCTTATGGCCATGTTCACTAAAGGGAATTTTGGCAACTTCAAGTCTACAAACAGGCGTGAAAGGCATTATTGTACACATTGTAAGATGCAGGGACTCACTTTAGATACTTATTTTAAGGCTAGAAATGCAAAACCTCCTGTGTGTAGCCACTGTAATATGAGTGGACACGTGGTAGACAGATGCTACAAGCTGCATAGGTATCCACCAGGGCATAAAATGCACAATAAAGGAAAGGGATCAAGTGCCTTTGTTGCTTAAATCAAACATCCAAGTTGAAGTGGATCAAGGAGAAGGGAGTGATGATAAAATGGCACTCACCAAAGGGCAATACCAACAGCTTCTTGCCTTGCTGTAGCAGAACGATCACTCAGTTAAATCTCGTACAGGGCAACATCAGACCACTTTTTCCACTGGAACAAACACAACAAATACTTCCAAGATGTCTGGTATTTTCTCTTGCCTCTCAGCCTATGCATAGGAACCCCCTAGTTTTTCTGATGTTCCTTGGATTCTAGACACGGGTGCAACTGACCATATAATTTGCAACCCCTCTTTCTTCAACACAGTCACTAAAAGTGCACTTTGTTCAGTTAAGCTTCCAAATGGTGAAAAGGTACCAGTCACACATATAGGAACAATTAGAATTACTGAACACATCATTTTGAATGATGTGCTTTGTGTCCCACCATTTTCTTTCAATTTGTTGTCTGCCATAAAAATTGCTAAGGACCTTGCTTGCTGCCTTGTATTTTTGTCAAACTGTTGTTTTCTACAGAACCTTTTGTCATGGACCACGATTGGGATGGGGAAACCAAGGATGGATTGTATCATCTGCTGAAAGTGAAAGTCTCTCTTTCAGCACTGATGACTACCCTTTCAAAGTTTTCCAAGAAAGACAGCTTCATTTTATACTTCTATCATGAATAGCATTTGTGTTTCAGACTTTTGGCATTGTTGCCTAGGCCATGTTTCAGATCTAGAATTTCTTTAAACACTGATCCTATTTTACGAAAACCTTTACCTTCAAATGACAAAATGCCTTGCTGTGTTTGTCCTATGGCCAAGCAGCATAGGCTGCCTTTTGCTCACAACTCTCATTGCTCTTTTAACAGTTTTGAAATTGTTCATTTTGATCTTTGGGGGCCCTCTTCAGAGATTGCTTATGATGGCACTCATTTTTTCCTCACTATTGTGGATGATTTTACTCGAACCACTTAGGTTTACCTCCTTAAGAACAAATCTGACACAAGACAGTGCATAGTGTCCTTCTTCAACTTGGTTGAGACCCAGTTTAGAACTAAAATTAAAACTGTTAGGATTGACAATGATGCTAAGTTTCAAATGAAATACTTTTTCAGTAAGAAATGTGTTATTCATCAAAGGAGTTGTGTCCAAATACCTTAACAAAATGGCATTGTTAAGAGAAAACATCAACACCTTTTGAATGTTGCAAGGACTCTAAGATTTCAGTCTAACATCCCTCTCAAGTATTGGAATGAATGCATTCTCACTGCCAGTTATATCATAAACAGGATTCCAACTCCCTTGCTTGACAATAAAACACCTTATGAGACCCTTTTTCAAAACCAAACCACCCTATGAACACATGAGGGTGTTTGGTCGTCTTTCTTTTGCCTTCACCCTATCTCAATGCAGAAAGAAATTTGATCCTAAGGGGGAGGAAGTGTGCTTTTCTAGGGTATCCTTTTGGGGTGAAAGGTTACAAGTTACTTGACCTTGAAAGCAAGAGTGTGTTTGTGTCTAGGGATGTCATTTTCCATGAATCTATCTTTCCCTTTCAAATGAATTCAACTCCACAGTAGCTGTCTATGCCCACCATTGAGCAAGATGTTGACCCTTCTTTAGCTGAGACTTCTCCTTACTGTACTGACCCTTATAGTTATGATCATGCTCCAACTCTTTAGCCACCACAAATAGAAAATCACCCTTTCTCTTCACCAAGACCACCACATCTTCCCAATAGCATTCATAGCCCTGATCTTACCATATTAGAGCTATTGCCCACACTTGAATTTTCAGAAGAAGTAACCCCATACACCTTCCTGCTTGTACTGATCAGGTTTTGCAATCCCCTTTGTTCCAATCTCCACCTCGAAGGTCAACCAGGGCTAAGAAGGTACCTTAGTACCTTCAAGATTATCATTGCCAGCAGGTCACCCTTGGTTTCCCTTCCCACTCCGTGGATCAGATAGCTCCATCCTCTTCAGGTACACCATTTCCTTTGTCAAGTACTTTATCCTATCAAAAATTCTCTCCTAATTTTTGATTGAGCAGAATTATTGCATTTTTAATGCTTTTGGAACCAATATATATATATATATATATATATTAATTCTTTCATTACTTTATCATTGGTTTTATATGAAAAAATGAATAAATC
Organism: Carya illinoinensis; assembly: GCF_018687715.1. Classification (NCBI taxonomy): domain Eukaryota; kingdom Viridiplantae; phylum Streptophyta; class Magnoliopsida; order Fagales; family Juglandaceae; genus Carya; species Carya illinoinensis. Next base: position 11,403,966 of record NC_056758.1, read on the forward strand.
AAAGTTGTGATTTTAATTGATTAAAAGCATGAATTTCTGATCTAATTTTATCAACTGTTGATTAATATGGATTATGGTACATATCGCTCGAGCGGCGACTTCTGGTCGCTCGAGGGAAGTCAGGCAGATTCAAAAGCTCGACTTTCGCTCGACAGTGGGCTCGAGCGAGTTGCAAGAAAAGATGTTCGCTCGAGCGGAGGCATTTGGCCGCTTGAGCGAATTCAGGCAGAGTCGAACGCTCGATGTTCGCTCGACAGGCCGCTCGAGCGAATTCAGGCAGAGTTGAATGCTCAATGTTCACTCGACACTCCGCTCGAGCGAATATCGTATTTTATAGATCAAGGTTTATTCCGCCGTCAGAGTATATAAATGATTTTTTACATCTTATGGCCGACCTTTGGCTGGGAAACTCGATTTTGAGTAGAACAACACTTAGAATTCATTATTTTCCATTGATTTTCATTCAGATTCGGAGAGGAGGATTCATACAATCGATCATTCACGTAGCTACACAATTTCCACTGGATGATTCACTCACACTGCAGCAGATTGAAGAACTCCTTGAGGGGCCCAATTGCCACTGCAGCTCAGCCTCCTCCACCGCTTCGAATCTTCATCTCCATTCAATTGGCTTGATCTTTTCAATTCCCTCCTTGCTATTTCATTTCAGTTTTGAGTTTCTGAATTACTTTGGAGAATTTTGATTTAGACGTTTGAGTAATTTATTTGTTATTCATTTAATTCATGTTATTTATTTTTATCATTTCGTTAAGCTTTCATTTTAATAGTGATTACAATTACGGTGGTTTAATTTGAGAAGTTATGATTTGAATATAATGATGAACCCTAGAACATTGATTTTTGGGGCTTTTCAAATTTCTGTGCATGTTTTGTCAATTACTTCCTAATTTAGTTTAATTCTTAATTTAGTTTTATTAATTTGTGATTTTAATCTATTACTCCTTTACATTCCAATCCGACAATCAAAATCTAAAAACATGAATCTAGTCCATGACTAGTACCCTTTTCCATCCATTGCACATACCATCATTTTATTTTCTCTTTGTGAAGTTTTTCACCCTTTTTAACGAGTTTGAGTTTTAAGTAACTTTCCCTGAGGAGACGATCTAGGAATTTATTCCTAATTATTACACGACATCCTCCTGCACTTGGGATAGCTTTAGTGCTACTCATTTTTGAGTGAGTCAAGTTTTTTGGCGCCGTTGCCGAGGAAAGTATTTTAACTTAAATTTAAACTCGTTATTTTTATTATGTTCTTTAAACTGATGTTTCATGTCATGGGTGAGGGACAGTTCAAATAGGTTGCTTAGAGTCACATCGAGTGTTGAGAATAGTATGCACAGTTTGGAGATAGATAGCTCTTCTATCTTTTCTATTAGTGAGTCAGGTGAGGAAATTGAAATTGAACCAGAAAACATGGCTGCACCTGCACCACGCACTCTTAAGGATTATTTGCAACCCACTCGCACCACTATACCTTCATGCATTTTTACCTGAAAATGCATCTAATTTCTCTATTAAGCATGGCATGATGTCAGTGATACCTTAGTTCCACGAGATGGATTCTGAGAGTCCTTACTAGCACTTGACAGATTTTGAGTTGGCTTGCACTACTTTTATCACTAGGGCTGTTACTGATGAATTCATTATATTTCGTTTATTTCCTTTCTCTTTAAAGGATAAAGTGAAGATTTGGTTTAATTCTTTGAGACCTAATTCTATTTCTAGTTGGTCTGATATGCAGCGTGAATTCTTACAAAAACTTTTTCCTTTTCAAAGAACTCAGTTTTTGCAAGAGCAAATCAGCCAGTTCAATCAAAGACTTGATGAGACCTTTCAGGCCAGTTGAAAAAAATTTAAAAATTTGGTGAACATTTGTCCACATCATGGTTTTGAATCTTGGAGGTTGGTGAGCTATTTTTACACTGGTCTCACTCTAGAATGCAAGCAGTTTGTTCAGACAATGTGCAATGGGGAGTTCTTCAGCAAGGAACCTGATGAAGCACTATCATTTTTTGACTACCTTGCTGAGAGCGCACAACAGTGGAACACTCGTACTGATCGAGTTCCATTAGCAGCACAGCCACTGAGGGCTATTTCTGGAGGGGGTAGATATGAGTTTAAGGAAGACACTGATGTTCAAGCCCGAATAGCTGCATTGACTAGAAGACTAGAGGTCATGGAAATGATAAAAGTGAAGGCTGTGAAAGTAGTAGAAGCATGTTCTATATGTGCTGATTCAAATCCTAAGACCCAAGACTGCCCGATTATGCCAGTATTTCAAGAAGGTGGGTCTGAGCAGATGTAATCAGCTAATTGGGTTAATAGAGCACAGAATCAACCTTTCTCCAACACATATAATCTAGGGTGGAGGAATCAGCCAAATTTCTCATGGAGAAATGATCAGCCTGGTAGGTCCCCAACACCTCAGTAGCAGCCATTTAATCAAGGTGCTCCTCAGCACTAGTATCCGCCATATTAGAATCCTCAGAGCTATCCTTATGTAGCTCCTCCTGGATTTCAACCTCATGTAGCTGCACAGAGTTCTCAGCCTTCATCATCTGCAAAGAAGACTCTAGATGATAGTATGGCTCAGATGGCCAATACACTTCAGCAATTGATGCAGATTCAGGCCACCACAAATAATCAGAACACTCAGGCCATAAATGAGTTACGAGGCAGTGTTAATAATATGAGCACAACCTTGAGCACCCTAGAGAAAGGGAAATTTTCAGCACAGCCTCAGCCTAATCCTCAAGTATACAAGCAGGAACGACAACAAGTGCATAATGTCTCATGGGATGTTATTGAGACAGTGAAGGCAGTTCTTACTTTAAGAAGTGGGAAGGAAGTTCCCCAACCAGAGATGCCTATAGACACACAGGTAGTTGGTCCTACACCTGAAGATGTAACAGAGAACGATGAAGTTGAGAAAGAACCAGAGGTAGTAAGACCAGAGCTGAAGAAGCCTGTGAGTGCAGATGTTGAGACTAGTAAGGGATACCAACCTGTGGTTCCCTATCCTCAGAGATTGGCAACTGGCCGAAAGAAAAAGTATCACATGGAGATTCAAGAGATTTTCAAGCAAGTGAAGATCAATATTCCACTCTTGGATGCCATACAACAAGTGCCTTCATATGCAAAATTTTTGAAGGACTTGTGCACAGTGAAGAGGAAGCTGAATGTGAAGAAGAAAGCTTTTCTAACGGAGCAAGTTAGTGCATTGATATTGAGCGAGACTCCTCAGAAGTTTGGAGATCCTGGCTCTCCCAACATTTCCATTATGATTGGTGAATCACGCATTGGGAGAGCTTTACTTGATTTGGGGAGTAGTGTGAACTTGCTACCATTCTTAGTATATGAGCAGTTGGGATTGGGTGAGCTGAAAAAGACCTCCATCATGCTACAGCTGGCTGACAGATCAGTTAAGGTACCGAGGGGTATTGTAGAGGACGTGTTGGTCCAGGTGGACAAATTCTACTACCCAGTGGATTTTGTGGTTCTTGACATGCAGCAGCCGGTCTCCACTATTTACCAAGCTCCTGTCATCCTAGGAAGACCATTTCTAGCTACATCAAATGCATCAATCAATTGCAAAAGTGGAGTTTTGAAGCTTACCTTTGGGAACATGGCACTTGAATTGAACGTTCTCAACGCTTGCAAGATGCCAGCACATTTTGATGACACAAGTGATTTGAATGCTGTGGAGAGTTTGACACTAACAGATTTTATTTGCTCAACTTCTCTCTTATTTGATGATGATTATATTTTTCAGACACCTGAATTTTTACTTGATGAGAAAATTGATCATACCAGTGAAGATGACTTTGATTTTTTTGATTGTTTTGCAGATTCTTCTTTACCACTTGAAGTACAATTTGCGGGAGCAAGATGGAAACCGAGTTTGAAGCTCTACCACCACCAGACATGCTTAAATCTTTAGAGGAAGAAGTTTTCCAGTTGGAGTTGAAACCACTTCCTCCAGATTTAAAGTATGTGTTTCTTGGTCCTGAAGAAGGCACTTTTCCGGTGGTGATTTCCTCAAAGCTAAATCAGAAAGATGAAGCCCAGTTGATTGAAGTATTAAGGAAGCATCTAGGCGCAATTGGTTGGACAATAGCTGACATCAAAGGCATTGATGCCGCTCACAGAATCCATCTTGAAGACGATGCTAGACCAGTTCGTGATGCTCAACATAGGCTCAATCCTACCATGAAGGAAGTTGTGAAAGAGGAAGTGCTTAAGCTACTCGCAGTAGGTATCATTTACCCTATCTCAGACAGTAAGCAGGTAAGTCCAACTCAAGTGGTACCGAAAAAATCTGGTTTGACTGTCATAAAAAATAATAAAAATGAGTTGATTCCAACTAGAATGGTTACTGGCTGGAGAATGTGCATTGATTATAGAAAACTTAATTCAGCCAGTAGGAAGGATCATTTTCCTTTGCCATTCTTGGATCAAATTTTAGAAAGAGTAGCTGGTAATGCATATTATTATTTCTTGGATGGCTATTCTGGTTATTATCAAATTGCTGTAGTGCCTGAGGATCAGGAGAAAACCACTTTCACTTGTCCTTTTGGCACTTTTGCTTTTACTAGAATGCCTTTTGGTTTGTGTAATGCTCCAGCTACTTTTCAGAGATGCATGATGAGTATTTTTTCTGACATGATTGATGATATTTGTGAAATATTCATGGATGATTTCTCTGTTTTTGGAAAATCCTTTGAGAGTTGTTTGCATAATTTGGCACGTATTCTCCAGAGATGTGAGGAAAAAAATCTTTTACTTAATTGGGAGAAATGCCAATTTATGGTCACTCAGGGCATTGTATTGGGGCATATTGTTTCTTCTGAGGGTATAAAGGTTGACAAGGCAAAGATTGAATTAATATCTAAACTTCCTATTCCTAGGATGGTTAGGGATATTCGTTCTTTTCTTGGTCATGCTGGCTTTTATAGGCGGTTTATTCAAGGGTTTAGTTCTATTGCAAAACCTTTGAGCACTCTTTTACAAAATGATATTGAATTTGTTTGAACTGATGAGTGCCAAAAAGCTTTTGATACCCTGAAAAAGTCGCTTACCACTGCACCTATTGTGCAACCTCCGCAGTGGGACCTTCCCTTTGACAGATGCTAGTGACTATGCCTTAGGAGCTATTTTGGGGCAGCGGGTGGATAATAGGCCATTTGTGATTTATTATGCTAGTAGAACTTTGAATGATGCCCAGAAAAATTATACCACTACTGAAAAAGAATTGCTTGCAGTGGTTTTTGCACTTGATAAATTTCGGACTTATATTCTTGGTTCTCCTGTTACTATTTTCACTGACCACTCTACTCTTAAGTATTTGTTGGCTAAGAAAGATGCAAAGCCACGCTTGATTCACTGGATTCTATTACTTCAAGAGTTCAACATCAACATTAAGGACAAGAAAGGAGTTGAAAACGTGGTAGCTGACCACCTCTCTAGATTGTCATCATCTCCTTCTTCAAATGTCAGCCTTCCTCTTGATGATAGTTTCTTGGATGAGCAGCTGTTTGTGGTTGATAGAGCTCCCTGGTATGCTGACATAGTCAATTATCTGGTGACTGAGCGAATGCCTTCTGAATGGTCCACCCAAGATAAGCGTCGGTTTCTCTCTGAGGTACGACACTTTTATTTTGATGATCCATATCTTTTTAAGTATTGTTCGGACCAATTGGTTCGAAGATGCATTCTTGATGATGAGTTTTCTTTGGTTTAGAGATTTTATCATATGAGTGCATGTGGTGGTCATTTTTCAGCAAAGAAAACAGTTTCAAAAATTTTGTGAAGCGGTTTCTACTGGCCTTCCATGTTTAAAGATGCTTATAATTTTTGCAAGGCTTGTGAGCCTTGTCAAAAATTGGGATCCATTAGCAAAAGAGACATGATGCCTCTTTCCCCTATTCTGACTTTAGAAATTTTTGGTTGTTGGGGAATAGACTTCATAGGACCTTTTCCGGTTTCTTTTAGAAACACATATATTCTTTTAGCTGTGGATTATGTTTCAAAATGGGTGGAGGCCATTACTTGTGAAACAAATGACCATCATGTTGTCCTGAAATTTTTACAATCTTTATTTGCTCGTTTTGGCATGCCAAAAGTTATTATAAGTGATGGGGGTTCTCATTTTTGCAATAAACTATTTTCTACACTTGTGAAGAAATATGGCATCACACACAGAGTTTCTAACCCTTATCACCCTCAAATAAATGGGCAAGCTGAATTAGCAAACAGAGAGATAAAAATTATTTTAGAGAAAACCATCATGCCTAATAAGAAAGATTGGTTGGTTAAACTTCTTGATGCTTTGTGGGCTTATAGGACAGCTTTTAAAACAAATATAGGGATGTCTCCTTATCGATTAGTTTATGGTAATGCTTGTCATTTACCTGTTGATATTCAGCATCGAGCTCTTTGGGCCATAAAACATGCTAACATGTCACTTGATGAAGCTTCAGGGTTGAGAAAATTGCAGATCAATGAATTGGATGAAGCTCGTCGGAATGCTTATGACAACGCTCAGCTTGCAAAGGAATGCATGAAAATTCTGCATGATCAGAAAATTCATCCAAAGCATTTCACACTTGGCCAGGAAGTTCTTCTTTACAACTCTCGCTTGCACATTTTTCATGGAAAGTTGAAATCCCGATGGAGTGGGCCGTACATTGTAAAGACCATTATCCTCATGGTACGGTAGACATTGTCAATCCGAAGAATGGTATAGCTTCACTGTCAACGGATAACGTCTAAAGTCATTTCTGAAGGTCTTTGATCCACATGAAGAGATCTTGCTTGTGCAAGACCCCAGGGAAGTGTTTTGATTTGCTTCTCCTTCTTTACAGTTTTCTTTACTTGCTTTGTTTTTATTTGTTTTTTTGCTTTAATTTTATATTTCATGCTAATTGTTTGTTTTGCTTGCTTAGTTCTGTGCACTTTCTTTTCTTTCGTTTGACTCATTGAGGACTACGTCTCTCACTAGTTGGGGGGTAGCATATGTGCACAGTTTAAAAAAAATATATATATAAAAAATAAAAAAAATAAGATTTGCGAAATTTGAGCATCTTGGTGGAGTAGTTGAGTGGGATCATTTGTGAAGATTTATTTCCAAGCTTAAAATATAGAGCATGATTTTTGATGCATCATATTTTGTTGATATGTAGCTTGAAACACCGGAATGTTATGCTTATTGAGCTGAAACTTGATAAAATTTTTGTAAAATGAAAGGTAAATTTTGAAGGACATTTTGCACATGCTTATGCTTGTAGTGTTCCTTATTTACCATTCATTGATTTAACACTAGAGAAGTAAATTGCAGGACTACCGAGCCATGCCCAAAAAAAAAAAAAAAAAAAAGAAAAAAGAATTCGAAAAGAAAAGAAGAAAAGAAAAAAAAGAAGAGAGAGAAAAGGAATAAAGGGACTTAGTGAACTTTCCTAAGTAAAAAGGGTTAGAAACAGTTACTCAAGACTTTGGGGGTTGAGTGTCCAACCTTTAAAAAATGAGCTGGCATGAAAACTGCTAGACCCTTGGGCTTTGAGGTAGTTAGAATCAACAATGATTAATCTTAAGGTTGAAAAATCCTATGGTAGATCATGGCTAGTAATGAGGAACACACAACCGGTCTAACTCCACACACACATTTGAGTTATGAGACATTTGCCTTAATTCTATGTGAAAGATTGTTGAGATAGTCTTGGTGGGTATAACCCTTGGGGGTTGAGTAGTAACGTGTCACTTTTGTGAGAATTCAGAATTGTGTTTGATTGTTTTTGTTCGAATTTCGATCTTTATGCAATATTCATCTCAATTAATTTTCACTATTTTGCTCAAGGATTAGCAAAATGCTAGTTGGGGGGAGTGATTGAGCTGAATTATTGCATTTTTAATACTTTTGGAACCAATATATATTAATTCTTTCATTACTTTATCATTGGTTTTATATGGAAAAATGAATAAATCAAAATTGTGATTTTAATTGATTAAAAGCATGAATTTCTGCTCTAATTTTATCAACTGTTGATTAATATGGATTATGGTACATATCGCTTGAGTGGTAGCTTCTGGTCGCTGGAGCGAAGTCTGGCAGATTCAAACGCTCGACTTCCGCTCGACAGTGGGCTCGAGCGAGTTGCAGGAAAAGATGTTCGCTCGAGCGGAGGCATTTGGCCGCTCGAGCGAATTCAGGCAAAGTCGATCGCTCGATGTTCGCTCGACAGGCCACTCGAGGGAATTCAGGCAGAGTCAAATGTTCGATGTTCGCTCGACACTCCGCTCGAGCGAATATCATATTTTACAGATCAGGGTTTATTCCGCCATCAGAGTATATAAATGATTTTTAACATCTTATGGCCGACCTTTGGCTGGGAAACTCGGTTTTGAGTAGAGAAACACTTAGAATTCATTATTTTCCATTGATTTTCATTCAGATTCGAAGATCAGGATTCATACAATCGATCATTCATGCAGCTACACAATTTTCACTGGATCATTCACTCACACTACAGCAAATTGAAGAACTCCTTGAGGGGTCCAATTGCCACTGCAGCTCAGCCTCCTCCACCGCTTCGAATCTTCATCTCCATTCAATTAGCTTGATCTTTTCAATTCCCTGCTTGCTATTTCATTTCAGTTTTGAGTTTCTGAATTATTTTGCGAGAATTTTGATTTAGACGTTTGAGTAATTTATCTGTTATTCATTTAATTCATGTTATTTATTTTTATCATTTCGTTAAGCTTTCATTTTAATAGTGATTACAATTACGGTGGTTTAATTTGAGAATTTGTGATTTGAATATAATGATGAACCCTAGAACATTGATTTTTGGGAATTTTCATTTTTTAGTGCATGTTTTGTCAATTACTTCCTAATTTAGTTTAATTCTTAATTTAGTTTTATTAATTTCTGAGTTTAATCTATTAGTCCTTTACATTCCAATCCGACAATCAAAATCTAAAAGCATGAATCTAGTCCATGACTAGTACCCTTTTCCATCCATTGCACATACCATCATTTTATTTTCTCTTTGTGAAGTTTTTCACCCTTTTCAACGAGTTTGATTTTTAAGTAACTTTCCCTGAGGAGATGATCTAGGAATTTATTCCTAATTATCACACAACATCCTCCTGCACTTGGGATATCTTTAATGCTTCTCATTTTTAAGTGAGTCAATTTTCAAGTTTTTTCCACTTCCATTTCCACTCAAACTGAGCCACAAACATATCACCAAGCTGTTAAAGATCCCAATTGGTGCAAGGCCATGGAAGCTGAGTTGACAGCTTTAGAATTAAACAACACATGGGTGATTTCTGACTTACCACCAGGGAAGGTTCCAATTGATTGTAAATATGTTTACAAGGTGAAGTGTAACTTAGATGGGACAATTGAAAGGCTAAAGGCTCGACTTGTTGCAAAGGGATACACGCAACAAGAAGGGATAGACTACCGTGAGACCTTTTCTCTTGTTGCTAAGATGGTTACAGTGAGAAGTTTGCTTTCCATAGCTGCAGTGAAAGGTTGGCAATTGCATCAGTTCAATGTGAACAATGCATTCCTTCATGGAGACTTAAAAGAGGAAATTTATATGCAAAAACCTCTAGGGTACAACAAAGGAAAGCCAGATCAGGTATGCAAGCTACAGAAGAGTTTGTATAGCTTGAAGCAAGCCTTGAGGCAATGGTACTCTAAACTTTCTGCTACATTACTTGAGTTTGGTTTTAAGCAATCAAAGGCTGACTATAGCCTTTTCACAATGAGAGGACCTGATTCATTTACAGTATTGTTAGTGTATATGGATCATATCATTGTGGCTAGTGATAGTACAAAATTTGTTACCGTCATGAAAACCTTCTTGAATCAAAAGTTAAAGATTAAAGACTTGGGTCACCAAAGGTATTTTCTTGGGATAGAAGTGGCTTGATCCTCCAAAGGAATCCACATTTGCCAAAGGAAGTATGCACTTGACATCCTTGCAAATTCGGGCACTCTTGGTTCAAGACCTGTTAAAGTCCCTATGGACCAAAACACTAAGCTAAGCAAGGGCACTGGTCAAATGCTCTCTGATCTAGCAGTATACAGAAGGCTCATTGGTCGATTGCTCTACTTAACAATTACAAGACCTAACATCTGCTATAGTGTGCAGAACTAAACCCAATTCATGGACAGTCCAACTCACATTCACTTAAGTGCATCTCAAAAGGTTCTAAGGCACATAAAAGGAGCTCCTGGTCAAGGGATTATGTTCTCTTCCTCATCTGAACTTCAACTGTCAGCATTTTGTGACTCAGATTGGGCATCCTTCCTAGACACTAGGAGATCAGTCACAGGGTATTATGTGTTCCTTGGAACTTCCTTGATATCTTGGAAGTCCAAGAAACAATCCATTGTGTCACAGTCCTTTGCTGAAGCAGAATATAGGGCCATGGCTGCGACTTGTTGTGAACTGACTTGGATAAAGTATCTCCTCACAGATTTGCTAGTACCTCATGCACAAGCTGTCACTCTTTATTGTGATAATCAAGCAGCTTTGCACATTGCATCTAACCTTGTATTCCATGAAAGGACCAAACATTTTGAGCTAGATTGTCATCTAATAAGGGATAAGATATTGGAAGGAAGTATTCAAACTTCTCACATTTCTAGTAGGCTACAGTTAGCTGATATATTCACTAAGGCACTCCCTGCTTATCTCATTGATTCACATCTAAGCAAGATGGGAGTAGTTAATTACTACTCTCCATCTTGTGGGAGGCTATTGCCACACAAAACAGAAAATGAGAAGGAAGACGGCCATTCTGAACAAGCACACAATAACATGTAGGAAACACCATGCAGCAGACAAGTTGATGAAAAGCAAGATGCAGCAGCTGAAAAGTATAAAACACTGGCACAGAAAAGTAAGGTAACATAAAAGCATAAAACCATACATTGACAGCTGATTAAGAGTGCACACAATTGCAGATAAAGTTATGTAAAGTAGTGTCTTAGGTTGTCATGAAAAGCAATGCCTTAGATTACTTGTAAATCAGTAGAGAATAAAAAGTTAACTTTAGGACTCTTCCTCTTTAGTCTTTCTATTTTTTTGTAATGTATATATACTTGTAACAGAACCTGCATTCGTGTGTTGTGAGTCAATGAGATTTTCAATAGCCTTCTCTTCCATCTGAAGCTATCTTCTTTTCTCATATCTCCCTTCTATCTTTTGTTTTCCACAAGTGCTACTCTGCACCTTATTTTCTTACATTCTCCACCTTTTTATTTTTTTCTTGCCAAACCCGCTTTAACAGAGTCTTCTTTTGCACCTTCTCCCCCTCTGGTTTCCTCACGCTAGCCCTACATACGACCGAAGTGTGACCCTGACGGTAACATTTAGAACAATAGAAACCATGCCTCTCATACGTCACCTTCTGCCAAATTTTCTTCGTAGTCAATAAAACTATAGGAAATCCCTACATTGTTTCATCCGATAAATCCACCTCTACACACATCCTAGCCCCGGACGTCCTAGTTTTATGAAGTGTGGCATTATAGTTCCCAAGTAGTGACCGAACCTAGTTTCCAAAATTTGTAAACAATCTAGATGATGCAGATGAAGTGGTAACCCCAATAGAAAAATCCATTGAGATGCAATCAAAGATTCTTCTGACAAATCTAAATCCTTGGTCCAACAAAACAAGTGAAAAAAGGAATCACCCATAGTACATCCTTCATGAGCCCAGCAATGCAGGAAATGACATTCACTTCTCATCTGCACAAGTACGTGCAGAGCATCCATAAAGTTGAAAATGGGGACCTTTTTCTGTCCCCATGATTTAGCAAAATATGAGAACATACAACATCAATGGGCATTAGAAAGAATAGGACCTATGTTCCTAATTCTGCTAAGCTGAAGTTAAAAATTTTAGAATTCTTGCATGCCAGCCCAAGTGCTGGCCATTTTGGATTCCACAAGTCACTGCAGAGAGCCAAATCTCAGTTTTATTGGTTAGGCCTAAAGGATCACATGAAGAAATTTATAAGAGAGTGTGAAATATGCCTAAGGAATAAGGTGGAGAACACTCAACTTGCTGGAATGCTATAACCTCTTCCCTAACAAATGCAGTGTGGATTGAATTGTATGTGGACTTTGTGGAGGGCTTGCCTAACTCGAAAGGGTATTTTGTGATTATGGTTGTGGTAGATAGACTTTCAAACTATGCTCATTTCATAGCATTGAAATACCTATACAACTGCTATAATGCCCCATATTTACGTAAATTTTTTTATTGAATGATTATTTAAATTATTATAATTAGTGATTTTTTTTAAACTAAATGTGATTTTTGCGGTATTATTTTATGATTTTTAAATTGTGAAATTATTTTAATGTGCTTTCTTAATATTAATTACGGTTTGTTATTTAAATTGCTCTAAAATTTAAATTACTTTATTGTTGGATGATGTGCTTAATTTATATATAAGTTTTGTCATACTTTTATACTAGTTTGTGTTTAATTTTATTATTTATTTTGTTTTTTTTTTATGAATAAATAAATTGAAGGAGTTATCAAGAGAATAGGAAATTTTCAGTTCTCAAAATTCCTGTGGAGGATAACTATTTCTAGAAAACTCCAATAAGGGCAATTTTGATGTTTAAAGAAATCCAAGAGAAAATCTTAGAACTTTTGTGTTAAATCCTTGGCCAAAAATGAATATCTAGACGGTGGAAAGGGCGCATCAATTCAAAAGTCACAAAACTGTTGAATTTCTGAAACCCTTTAGTATTTAGAGTATAACTTCTTTTAGAAAACTCCAATAAGGGAAATCTTAGTGTCTACAGAAAGTTGAGATAAAACCCTACAAGTTTCGTGTTTAAGAGAGGGCCAAAAATGATCTTCAGGAACGAAACAGAACTTCAAGCAGGAGGTCAAAAATCTGTAGAATTGGAGTTCATCAACGATAGAGATTCTTGATTTACATAGAGTTTCCTTCTTAACTCTTTAATCTTCTCTTTATATAATTCTTATTATGAATTCTAGAACTATTATGGTTTGTTTTGATTAGATTATGAACTAATTTCTATTGCTAAGGCTACGATGTAGCCTCTTGATAACAATCCTGAATCTTATTTCGTTGTGATCATAATTTTATCATTCTTTTTGCGTATGCATCATTTAGTTTAATGTCTTCAATTATTTGGCCAATAGTTTAATGATTTGTTATGCATGTTAATTCGAGAGATTATGCATGTAGTTTAGCTTCGTATGATGTATGCCATGAATTGAACGAAACACAGGAATGTCCGAACGTGATTTGTGCGGCTTTTATGTGAAATATTATTAATCTTAATGTGCTTAAATGCTTTTAAATTTGCATAGACATATCGCTGGTTATCATACGTTGAGTAATTCTAATTCTACTCGAGAGAGAGTTTTGGTTAAGTTAGAATATTTCACCGTTAAATAGGATGATAATTGATTGATTATATGGTTAGGATTTGGGATTTGATTGGTTAGGTGAGTTGGATGCCTTAGTGTTTTCTTCTTGGATGAAATCTTCTTCTTTTCAAGTATTTGATCAATTCTTTAGTTGTTGATTTAATTAAATTTGTTGTTGTTTTTCTAATTCAAAATCCACCACTTTTCTTGATTTTCAAATAACTTAGAATTAGAACAATTTCAATAGTTAATAGGCAAATAGTCTTCATGGGTTTGACATCTTTCTTATCATTATATTACTTGGTACGATTTCGTACACTTGCGAAATTTCACAACATTGGATTTGCTATTTTATTTTATTTAGTTACCATGTTTTCATTTAACTTATTGTTTTAAATCCTGTTTGTTTGATTAGTTTCGAGCCCCCAAGTTGTGAGGAGTGTACCTCATTTCTTTCTCTTCCTTTTTCTTTTTCTCTTTTTCTTTTCTCTTTTTCTCTTTTTCCTTCTTTCTTTTTTCTTCTTTCTCCTCTGCATCCCCTCAACCTGTGCATGACCCCCCTTCCTCTCTTGTGTCCGTTTCTTTCCCATTCACCCAGCTCCGTTGTGCGCCACCTGTGGCCATCACTACCCCTCCCACTTTTTTCCCCATCGACCGGTGCACCTCCCTTCAATTTCAGCCCCGCACGTGCCGCCATTTGCCCCTGCATGTCCCTCAAAGTCGTAGCCCTTTTGTGCTCTAGCATTGGCCACCACCTCTTCACCACCAACCTCCCAGCCACCTAACCCACCCTTCCCTAAGTTCAATCTGCCACCGGTCTTTTTAGATATTTCACTTTCTGATTTGGGCTTTTTGGCTTTCAACTGCCACCCACACCTCTACCTACGGCCAACCACCACTACAATTAACTTCACCAACACCCTAAGTCATTTCCTAGCCATCCGAAGTCTTCATTTGTCCCTGTTCAAAATTGGGTATTTTGAGACTCATGACCCTAGCCCAAATTGCACTGTTACGTTGCTTTGTTGATGCCTCTTGCACCTCCTTGATCCTCCAAAGATTATATTATAGCGCTATAAGTATTTTTCCAAATAACGTTTTGAGATTTAAATATATTTTGTATTAACAAATCTTTGCGATCTGGTTGGTTGTGCTGGACTGAGTCTGAAGAGTTTGGGGGCCAGTTGGATTGGAGAACAGAGTGTTTGTGTGATTGGTTGATGTTGGGATTTGTTAGTTGTTGGGTCTTTGTGTTGTGGCATATACATTGCATAAGTACACGCATGTTCATGTTTATAAATGAAAACTGGGTTTTCATGTGTAAAATGGTTTTCGTGTGCGTGTGTATCATGCCCCCAAGCCGAGATGGGGCATTATCTAGGTGGAGCTCCTCTAGTTACTCAAGAGCGTAATATACTGAGTGACGTCCCCTGAGTTGTTGCTAGGCTACAATGAGATCGGATGGGATGGTAACGCTCCTGTGGAGACTCAGTGGCCCCTCTGTTGGCGGGGGCTAGAGGATGCTTGTTACGAAGTCACATGCACGGTCGCTACTCGTGGTGTGGCGAAGAGAGCCAGGGTGTGCAGATGGTCCCTAGGAGAGATCATGGTGCATATAAGATAATTGGATAATGGGTCATTTTTTGGAAAATTGATGGTTTTGATAAAAGGACTTATGTGAACCATTTTATGGAAAAATGTTGGATTTCTATTTGGGCCGTTTTCTAGGAAAATGGAAGATATGTTTTAATGAATATGTTTTTCGGC
Organism: Carya illinoinensis; assembly: GCF_018687715.1. Classification (NCBI taxonomy): domain Eukaryota; kingdom Viridiplantae; phylum Streptophyta; class Magnoliopsida; order Fagales; family Juglandaceae; genus Carya; species Carya illinoinensis. The sequence goes on from NC_056758.1 coordinate 11,419,191, forward strand.
CAAAATGAGATTTCGGCGTTTGTTGGAAAATATTCATTTTCAAGTCTCATGCATATTTCATCATATGCATGCATATTTATTGTTGCATGAATGTATTTTTATTTCTTGAGCTGTTTGATTTATTACTTACCTGCGATACTGTTTCTTGGTGCCGTAGATTTTGATGCAAATGAGGATGCAGAGCTTAAGGATGCGGCTTCTCCGAAGAAGTGGTCGGGGATCACTTTCTCATGTGATGTGATTTATTTCCTGCTTTTAATTATTGTATTTTGGTTTATTTATGTTTTCATTGGATAACTGTATTACTTTTGAAACGCTTGTATTTAAGTGAAATTATATTTAACAATTTTAGTACTTAGTTGATTGACTTTAACTTATCCGCTACGTCTTTTGTCTTACACGTGTTGCATAGGCACACACTTAGCACTTGTCGTTGGGGTGTGTGACCTGTGTTGTCATCATCCCGATGCCTCGATTTCCATGTGTTTGTATGTGGGAGTTGGAGATGTCACAGATGGTATCAGAATAGTTCAGCTCTAAGTAAAACCATATGTCTCGTAGGTGAAGTACCAAAAGATTTTGAAGGGTTTAATATGAATTTATTTTCTTTAATTTGATGTGATTTTATTTTTTTTAAATTGAAATTATGTTATTTTATTTATGGGATTTATTTTATTTTATTCTATTTTGTTTTGTTTGTTTTGTCCGGAGTTGAAAAGTGAGTTAAGGGTTACACTATGACAGGAAGATAGTAAGACCAAAAATGCCGTTGTTAGGTATGAATATGTAGTATAGTAGGTTTGAACTTTTATCGATGTGGTTTGCTTTTATAATATTGAGGCTTGAAGGGAATGACATGGTTTAGGCAAACACTTTGGAGTAGGAACTCAAGTCATGCTAAAGAGGGGAATAGTTTTAAATTACTTAGGATACTTGAGGTCTTAGATTCCATAGAGTTTATGAAATGAGTTTATAGGATAGGAGGGTGTAAGTTCAACGAACTACAGGGATAGATTTATGAGAATTTCATTTGAGGTTTGAGGCCCTATAGATTTTAGGAAATAAGTTTATGGGATTTAAGGTGGTAGGTTCAACAAGCATTTGAGGGATTAATTAAATTAGAAGTTTTAGATTTTTTCGACTCCTATTAGCAATTAGATACCAATTGGGGCTTTAGAATTTACAAGCTTTTAAGGCAAATGTTTTAGATTTAAGGTCATCAATGTTGAGGATTTCAGGAAATGAGCCTTATATAGTTTAGGGTTTTACAATTGCAGACTTGACGGACTGATTTGTAATAAGATTTGGGTTTTTAGTTCTACAGACTTAGTATGCTAGCTTAATCTATTCTGGAGGTTGATTAGTTTGTAACCATTAAAATAAGATTGATTAGGGTTGAGTTACTAATATGGCATTTTTTAGGAGAGTATTTCTTTGGGGATTGAAGTTAATGATCTACTTCATATATTTTTCTAAGGATTGAAGATATTGATCTAGTTCAGAAAATGATTGTTTTTAGCTTGAGATTGTAGTGGCAAGTTTAGGATTTGATCAATATCAATTTTTAGGGATAATAGATGGTGCAGATTTATGAAATGATTCTTGTTGATTTTGAGGGTATAGGTCCAGATGATGGAAATGGTAGTGATGGGTCCCTTGCATGTTTGGAGAATTTTTGGTTTTGACTAAGGATGCATGAGATCGACGCTTAGTAGTGGTGAGTGTGTGGATTTTGGAGAGTAGAGGTCCTTGTTTCATTTTAGGCTTGGAAGAAGTGGTTTTGGTAGGTGCTGAAGTGGATTAGATGAGATAGTATTAGATTCAACAGATCTTGGCTTTGAGTTTTGGTGAGTTGATTATAGTGTACAGTTGAAACGTGTTACCCAATGGAATGATGGTTGGCAATAGTTGTTATGATTATCTTCAAGAATTAATTGTGACTTAAGGTTGCATAAGAATTTAAATTTTTGAGACTATAGTTTCCTTCGGAGATTGAGTGTCCAGTTGGGAGAATTGTGGACATTATTATTTAACTTGAAGAAAGATTGTTGGGTCACCATGTGTGGTGTATAAAAAATCTGGGAAGCTGAAGCTTAAGCATCAATGGTGGATAACATAATCAGTTATGTAGTTAATAAAGCATTAGTTTTTGGTGGATTGCCTTCTTTGAGGTTTCATCGTGATGTGCTATTGAAGGAACTAGTTGCGCTAATAATAGAGTTTATGAGAGTGGAAGTAGGTGAGCGAGTTACCAAGAAGGGTTTAATAATGTTGTGGTGAATTCAATGGTAGTTCGTATTGAGTTTAGTCACCGCTAAATTAGATGACATTCAGGATTTAGGTGATGAGCTTTTAAGTGTAGGCTATCAGGTAGAAGTTTACAGGCACTCTTGTTGGTTGGTCGGGAAGGACTAGAGCCTTTTAGGGTTTGTTCTTTATCTTAGATGGAGATTGTGCATTTTTGAGATGATGATACTTGTTTTCAATTTGGGATGTTGAGGTTGATTGGTTTTGGTTTCTGTCAATGATCATGGATGTATTTTGTGGAATATTGATTTTGATTAAGACAACTGGAGCTAATTGAGGAATGAGTGATAATTCATGATTCTGGAAGACAAAGGATTTTGTACCAAAATGTGTTAAGAGTTTTCTAGTTAGCAGCTGTTGAGCTACCTTGTACTCGATGGTGTCATTCTGTGAGGACATAATTTTATTCATGTGGTGAATTATCAGAGTGTGCAGCAGGAGTAGATTATCTTGTGGTATAGACAAGGGTTCAAATTTTGCGCTGATTTTGAGAAATTAGTGGTGACTTGAAATTTTGGGATGATACTTGTAATTGGGGATAATCATTTGTTTGTGCAAATTTTGTTTATTGATGATTAACTTTGGAAGTGGCTACTAGGTTACCAAAGTGTAGTATACAACGAAGGTGTCGTTTGAGGTTACTACAGATTATTGAATGGAGCTATTAATCATTGGGATTCCTTGAGTGTTGTATTTAGGCTTTGTGGGTATGAAAATTTTTGATTACATGGTTGCTCTAGGAGTAATAGACGTGATGTACCACTGGGAGTCTAACACGAGTTGATGGAATTGTGTATATGAGTAGACATGAAAGAGCAGTATCCATATTGTTTGGGTGTTAATGATGGTATGTTTCTCTCAAATATGCGCTAAGTTGTATCCTGTATCTTGCTTTAGCGTTGATGTTTGACCTAGCAAATTTCGAGGACGAGATTTATTTTTAAGGAGATGTAATACCCCGTATTTACATATATTTTTTTTATTGAAGGATTATTTCAATTATTATAATTAGTGATTCTTTTTTTAAAATTAAATGTGATTTTTATGGTATCATTTTATGATTTTTAAGTTATGAAATTATTTTAATGTGCTTTCTTAATATTAATTACTACTCATTATTTAAATTTCTATTTAATTTAAATTACTTTATTGTTGGATTTGCTATTTTATTTTATTTAGTTACCGTATTTTAATTTAATTTATCGTTTTAAATCATGTTCGTTGGATCAGTTTCGAAACCCCAAATTGTGAAGATTGGACCTGATTTCTTTTTCTCTCTCTTCCTTTTTCCCTTTTTCTTTTCTCCTCTTTTTCTTTTCTCTTTTTCTCTTTTTCCTTCTTTCTTTTTCTCTTCTTTCTCCTTTGCTTCCCCAACCCGTGCAGGACTCACCCTTCCTCACTTCGGTTTGTTTCTTTCCCCTTCACCTAGCTCGGTTGTGCGCTGCCCGTGGCCATCACCACCCCTCCCACCTGTTTCCCCACTGGTTGGCAACCAACCCCCTTCAATTTCAGCCCAGCCCATACCGCCATTTGCCCCCACGTGTGCCTCCAAGCAGCGACCCTTTTGTGCTCCAGCGCTATCGTCACTTCAACATTGGCCACCACCTCTTCACCACCGGCCTCCCAGCTACTTAACACACTTCCCTAGCCCCGATCCACCACCGGTGAAGCCTAGCCATTTCACTTTTCGATTTGTGCTTTTTGGCTTTCAATCGCCGGCCACATCGCCACCCATGGCCAACCACCGCTACCATCAACTTTACCAACACCCCTAAACCCTTCTCCAGCCATCCTAAATCTTCGTTTGTCCCCATTCAAACTTAGGTAGTTTGAGAACCATGGCTTTAGCCCAAATTGTACTGTTACGTTGCTTTGCCACTGCCTCTTGCATCTTCTTGATCCTCCAAAAATTATATTATAGCACTGTTAGCATTTTTTGAAATAACCTTTTAAGATTTAAATACATTTTACATTAACAAATCTTTGTCATCTAGTTGGTTGTGCCAGACTGGGTTCAAGGAGTTTGTGGGTCGATTGGATTGGAGAAAGGAGTGTTTGTGTGATTGGTTGATGTTGGGATTTGTTGGTTGTTGGATGTTTGTGTTGTGGCATATACATTGCATAAGTGCACCCATGTTCATGTTTGTAAATTTTCATGTGTAAAATGGTTCTTGAGTGCGTGTGTATCACGACTACAAGCCGAGATTGGGCATTATTTCAGTAGAGCTCCTCTGGTCACTCGGAAGTGTAATATACTGACTAATGTCCCCTGGGGTGTCACTGGGTGCCAACGGGATTGGACGGGATCGTAATACTCTCGTGCCAACTTCGTGGGCCCTTTACTGGCGGGGGCTAGAGGATGCTTAGCCACTAACGCGCTAGGGGCGGAATTGGGCATCTTTGGTTACGAAGTTACACACACGGGGTGTGGCAAAAAGAGCCAAGGTGTGCAGATGGTCCATAGGAGAGATCATGGTGCATATGAGATAATTGGATAGTGGACAATTTTCTTAGAAAATGGCAGTTTTGATAAAAGGATTTATATGGGCCATTTTCTGGGAAAATGATGGATTTCTATGTGGGCCTTTTTAATGGATATGTTTTTGGCCCAAAATGGGATTTTGGTGTGCGTTTGAAAATATTTATTTTCAGGGAAAATCATTTTCGGGTCTCATGCATATTTCATCATATGCACACATATTTGTTGCTGCATGAATATATTTTTATCCCTTGGGCTGTTTGGTTTATTACTTACCTACGGTACCATTTCTTCGTACCATAGATTTTGATGCAAATGAGGATGCAGAGCTTGAGGATGCGGCTTCGCTAGAGAAGTGATAAGTGATCGGAGATCACTTTCTCAAGGGATGTGATTTGTTTCTCGCTTTTGATTATTGCATTTTGGTTTATTTATTTTTTCGTTGGATAATTGTATTACGTTTGAAACTCTTGTATTTAAGTGAAATTATATTTAACAATTCTGGTACTTAGTGGATTGACTTGAACTTATCCATTGCATCTTTTGTCTTACACGTGTTGCATGTGCACACACTTAACACTTGTCGTTGGGGCGTGTGACTCGTGTTGTCATCATCCTGACGCCTTGATTTTCATGTGTCTGTACATGGGAGTTAGGGGCATCACAATTGCTAAAGTTGCCTCTCTATTTGTATCAAATGTATTCAAATTACATGGTATGCCTAAGAGTATTATTTTTTATAGGGGCTCTACATTTATTAGTTCCTTTTGGAAGGAATTTTTCAAACTACAAGAAGTTGTCCTTTCCTATTCTTCTGCTTACCATCCACAGAGTGATGGGCAAGCAAAAGCTGTTAACAAGGTTTTAGAACAATATCTCAGATGCTTTTTAGATGACAAGCCTAGAGAGTGGGTTGATTGGCTATTGTGACGCCCCCAAATCTCACGTACGGACACATAGAAATCGAGACGTCAGGATGATGACAACACGAGTCACCACCCTATCGCCAAGTGCCAAGTGTGTGTACATGCAACAAGTGTGCAATAAAAACACGTAGCGGATAATAAAAGTCTTATAACTAAGTACTAGAATTTTTGTTTAATAAAACCCAATTAAAACATACATGATAATATTACAAGTCTCAAATATTGTTTCAAACCACATTACAAGCCATAAAAACTGATAGAGATAATTTTTAAACATCAAAGACTTCAAGTCAAAACTCTGGCAGAGCCGCCTCCTCGGGCTCAGCCTCCTCCTCTTCCTCCACATCTGCATCAAAGTCTACGGTATCAAAATGGTGCCGCAGGTAAGTAAAGATCCAAATGCCACAAGATGAAAACATATTAAACTCAACAATATGCATGAAAGAATGCTAAATGCACATATCCCATAAAACTATATTTTTCCATGCACGCCAAAATCCCATTTTGGCCCAAATCATATCCTTTAAACAAAACCTTGCTATTATCCTAGATAATGGTCCAAATCAAGAAAACCACAATTTTTCTAGAAAATGGATCACATTAACCTCAAACATAACTTCGCCATTTTTCCAGAAAATGGCCCGTATCCAATATCCAAAACTCGTTCTAATTATCGGATGCACCATGATCTTCCCTAGGGATCATCTGCACACTCTGACTCCTGTGCCACACCATAGATAACGACTATGCATGTGACACCTAAACGAGCGATGCCTAGTCTCGCGCCCAGTGCATACCTGGACTAGGCCATCCTCTTGTCCCCACCAGCCTAGGAACCACGGAGTCGACACGACAGCGTTACCGTATTGTGAGATCCGGTTGTCACCCAGCGACAACCCAGGGAATGTCACTCAGTATTATCCAATCTTGAGTAAGCAGAGGAGCTCCACCGAGATAATACCCCATCCCGACTTGGGGTCGTGATACACACGCACTCGAAAATCCATTTACACAAATAAAACCAGTTTTTCTCAATTTAATACATGCACATGAATGCACCATGCAATTTACACCTCAAGACACAATTCATCCAACAAATAACAATATCAATAATAACAAAAAACTCCGTCCTCAAATCCATCCGAACCCCGACTCCTCGGACTCAATCCGGAATTAACCAACCAGTCAATGAATTTATTGTAAAAGCAATAATATATTTAAACCTAAAATACAGTTTAAAAAATGTTGAGGGAAAAATGAGCGTATTGGCATATTCTTGTAAAAACCTGTGTAAAATAGTGTTGTAACAAGTGTTGTTGCAGAAAGGCTTGAAGATTGGTCAAAGAAGGCGACTTCGCTCGACCCTCGCTCGACGGAGCGCTCGAGCGAACTCAGGCAGATTGCCCCGCTCGACATTCGCTCGATGGAGCGCTCGAGCAAACTCAGGCAGATTCAACCGCTCGACCTTCGCTCGACATACAGCTCGAGCGAACTCAGGCAGATTCAACCGCTCGACCCTCGCTCGACACTGAGCTCGAGCGAACCCAGGCAGAGTGTGTCACTTGGCCCTCGCTCGACACTAAGCTTGAGAGAACTAAGGCAGAGTCGACCGCTCGATACTCGCTCGACAGGTCGCTCAAGCGAACTTTGGCAGATTGTTTCGCTCGACCTTCGCTCGACACTTCACTCGAGCCAATGTTCCAGATCACTAGGGTTTTGAACGCCTCATTTGATGGGAACTACAAATAGAATAGGTTAACTTCTGTTCTTGGTGTGGAGAATCAGAGCAAAAACCCTAAGGGCCTCCAAGAACTTCTTAGAGCAAACTCTCCCCCATTTGTTTGATTCTCTCTTGGATAAAAATTTCTCCACCACAACTCATTCAAAATCAACTCTTACTTGAGTCCATTGAAGTGGACATTTTTGTTGGTCGGAAGAGTCCGGAGCTGCCGTTGATGCAGAGATCGAGAGGTTCTCGTGGGAAGCTATAGGAAGGTCGGAGTTCCGACACTACATGCATGTAGAGATCGAGTGGGTCACTCGTGGTGTTGCAAGCCAAGTTTAGCTACTACAAAGGTTTTGTGAGTGTCTCTAAATTGGTTGTAACAAACTAAAATTTCTATAGTGGATTTGAGGTGGTGTCTTACACCAGGAGTGGTTTTAGATTTTGAAGATGTTCTTCAAATGAGTTTCCACTCCGTGATCAAAATCATGTGTTGATTATTTGTGTTATTTGATTCATTTATTAACTGCTTGTTTGTCTAATTTTCAAAAAGCCATAAAAATTAGATTACACCTATTCACCCCCCTCAAGGTGTAGTGTTGGGTAGAACCACTACTTTTTCAATTGGTATTAGAGCGGGTTCACTCTGCTAGGATTTAGTTCCTGAGTGTGATCCTGCTGTAGTGGTTTAAATGGATAGGTCTCAATCACTCACATCTCCACCATATTTTGATGGAAACAACTATGCTTATTGGAAAGTGAGAATGAGAGCATTCTTGAAATCTGTGGATGAACGAGTATAGGTTTCCATCACAAATGGTTGGACAGAACCAGAGGTTCTTGTTGACGGAGTACGAACTCCCAAAAGTGTAGAAAATTACTCTAGGGATGAAATAAGTGAGTGCGGTTGGAATAGCAAAGGGCTTAATGCGATCTTTATGGCTGTATCCTAGGAAGAATTCAAACGGATATCAATGTGTCAAACTTGCAAGGAAGCTTGGGATATTCTTGAGATTACCCATGAAGGTACCAAGGCTGTAAAGAATTCTAAGCTTCAAATGTTGACTACTAGTTTTGAAGAGTTGAGAATGAAGGATGATGAAACATTTGATGCTTTCTATGCCAAACTAAATGATATCGTCAACTCTCGCTTTAATCTAGGAGATAAAATTCTTGAGAATAGAGTTGTGAGAAAGGTTCTCAGATCTCTTCCTAAGAGATTTCGTCCTAAGGTTACAGCTATTGAGGAAAGCAAAGATGTGGATACTATGAGAATTGAAGAATTGGTGGGCTCCCTCCAAACATATGAACATACTCTTCCAATGGACAAAAAGCATAAGTCCATAGCTCTCAATACTGTTAGAGAGGAGTCAGATGAGTCATCCAATGATTTGGCTATGAGTGACAAAGAAATAGCATTTTATGCTAAGAAATTTAGGAAAATGTTTGTGGCTAGAAATAAAAAGAATCAGAGCCTAGAGAAGAAAAAGTTTGAAAGATACAACAGAGGCTCAAGTTCAGGGAACAAGGATAGAAACTCTGAGAAGCACACTAGAACAAATAGAGATAAGGGTCAGTCCAGTGTGCAGTGTCATGAATGCCATGGTTTTGGACATATTTGCCTGGAATGTCCAAACTACAAAAAGGCAAAAGAAAGAGCAAAGATTGCATCCCTAAGTGAGAGTGAATCAGAGTCAAGTGATTCATCAGGGAACTCTTCCCCAAAAAGAAATCTAAATTACATGGCATTCACTGTCTCGGTAGATAGCAAGAGCCAACACAGTGAAAATGTGTCGAATGATGAGAGCAAGTCTGGAAATGAATCTGAATATGAAGATGAGCTGCAAGAAGTGTATGAGAAGTTATACAAGGAATGTGTCAAATTGAGGAAACTCAACAAAGTGCACATTGAAGAGATAGACTTCATTAAAAGAGAAAATGAAGAGCTTCAAGGCAAATTAACTGAGGCCATTGTTCTAGCAGATCAGTTTAAAATGAAGAAGGTGTTTCTAGAAGATGAGTTAAAAACTCATGAAAGTGAAATAACCTTGCTGAAAGAAAAGCTAAAATCTTTCTCCAGCCGGAAACAAAAGTTGGATGAAATCCTAAGTTTTGGAAAGTCCCCTAGTGACAAGAGTGGACTAGGATATGATGCAGTAAACTCTGAAACTGCAACCACCTCAAAGGTCTCCCACAAAAAGGAGAAGAAGACTGTGTTTGTTTGTGAATCAGCAGTCAATGGAAAGACTAACCCATCTGACAAGGGAAAGAATTCATCTCATGTCCAAATGGGTGTTCGGTCTCATGTGAAACCAAAAACTAGAAATGCAAGACCCATTTGTCATCACTGTGGTAAAACAAGTCATGTTGTAACGGAGTGTTTTAAGCTGAAAAGATACATCGGGTATGAACATGCACCTTCTCAAAGCAAAAGTATGCATCCTCCAAACATGGGTAAACGTCTCATAACTGCTCCTAAGTATACCTTTTCATTCAGGAGACAAAGAGATAACAAAGAAAACTATGTGTGTCATAATTGTGGTAGGGTTGGCCACATCCGACCAAATTGCTATGAGCTTAGGAAGAATCATATGAAAAAATGGAGATAGACAACCAAGAAAAGGACATTTGAATCTTTGGAGTCAAGTCATGGCCTTAACCAGACAGAATGAGATGCTGAATGTCAAGTTAGACCAACTGTCAACTACCAAAAAGGGTGGTTCTCCAAAAGTTAGAAAGATGTGGGTCAGAACTGGAGAAAGAAACACATGTCATGTGGCACACATTGCTCTAAAGACTAGAGACACATATGTGTGGTACCTTGACAGCGGATGCTCACGTCACATGTTAGGTGATAGAAGTTTGTTTAAAACTGTTGAGGAATACAAGTGTGGAACAGTAACTTTTGGAGATGGTGGAAAAGCTGATATAATTGGAAAAAGGTGAAATTGATATACCTGGACTACCCGTCTTGAGGGAAGTACTGTTTGTTGATGGATTAAAAGCAAATCTCCTCAGCATAAGTCAAATGTGTGACAATGGTGCTGAGGTTTGCTTTTCAAGAGAAAAATGCATTGTTTCAGATAATGATGGAAACTGCATGATGCAGGGAACGAGGACATCTGACAATTGTTATGGCATCACTCCTAATTTTCAATATAGTTGCAACAGTGCTAAGAGTGAGGCAACAGACCTGTGGCACCAAAGACTTGGACATGTGAATCATAAAAATCTGTCCAAGATTGCCAAGAAAGATATGGTGATAGGGTTGCCTGAACTGGGTAAAGTGGAGACTCATGTGTGTGGATCATGTCAATTAGGAAAACAAGTCAGAACAGCTCACAAGAAAACTACGGCTATCCTAACTGAACAACCGTTGGAGTTATTGCACATAGATCTTATGGGACCCTCTAGAACTGAAAGCCTGGGGGGGAAAGAGATACATACTGGTAATGGTGGATGACTTCACCAGATATTCATGCGTAGAATTTCTGAGAGAGAAAGCTGAAGCTCCGAATGTGATTAAAATCTTGTGCAAGAAGCTTCAAAATGAGCAAGGAAAGGTAATAGTCAGAATTAGGAGCGATCATGGAAGAGAATTTGACAATTCGAATCTTGAGAGTTTCTGTTATGAAGAGGGCATTAGTCAAGAATTTTTTGCCCCTATCACTCCACAGCAAAATGGAGTGGTCGAAAGAAAGAATAGGGTGATTCAAGAAATGGCTCGAGTCATGATACACAGTAAAAATGTTCCTACCCATTTCTGGGGAGAAGCTGTGAACACAGCATGTCATATTGTGAATAGAGTCTATCCGACACCAAACACTTCCAAAACACCATATGAACTGTAGAAAGGAAAGAAACCAAATGTGAAGTACTTCAAGGTGTTTGGAAGCCAATGCTACATTTTGAGAGACAGGGAAAACTTAGCTAAGTTTGACCCCAAAAGTGATGAAGGGATTTTTCTTGGATACTCTAGAAACAGTCGTGCGTATAGATGCTACAATCTGCACACCAGAACTGTAATAGAATCCATAAATGTGGTAGTGAATGATGTTCCTGAAGAGAAATTGAGTAAAGATGAGCTATCTCACTTACCAAGTGGAACTGAAAGAGAAGATAGTGATGAAGTAAGGGAAAATTTGGAGTCCGCATCAAATGAAAAGATAAAAAGCCAAAAGGAACCTTCTTCAAGAGTAAAGTTGAATCATCCTCAAGAAAATATTATAGGAAACATAGATGAAGGGATGAGACTAAGAAGGAAAGTGATAAATCAATTGGCTCACTCAAGTTACATCTCACAAATTGAGCCAAAAAGGGTCGAAGAAGCTTTAAGTGACGAGAAGTGGTTAAATGCGATGCATGATGAAATAAATCAATTTGTGAGGAACAATGTGTGGTATTTGGTGCCAAGACCAGAAAGTCACAATGTGGTAGGCACAAAATGGATTTTCAAGAATAAGTCTGATGAGAATGGAATCATTGTGCGAAATAAAGCAAGACTGGTTGCTCAAGGGTATGCCCAGATGGAGGGTATAGACTTTGATGAGACTTTCGCTCCGGTTGCCAGACTTGAGTCAATTCGAATTTTGTTGAGCATCGCTTGTCATATGTGCTTCAAGCTCTATCAAATGGATGTCAAGAGTGCTTTTCTAAATGGAGTTCTTCAAGAAGAAGTATATGTTGAACAACCAAAGGGTTTCAAGGATCCAAAATATCCTAGTCATGTCTACAAGCTGAAGAAAGTTCTTTATGGCCTAAAACAGGCTCCCAGAGCTTGGTATGAAAGACTAACTTCCTATTTGGAGAATCACAAGTTTTTGAGAGGAAGTGTGGATAGGACATTATTCATCAGAAAAGCTGGAGAAGACATAACAATTGCTCAAATCTATGTGGATGACATTGTTTTTGGATTTTCCATTGACACTCTAGCTCTTGAGTTTGCTGATGAGATGAAGAATGAATTTGAGATGAGCATGGTAGGTGAACTAACCCTTTTCTTGGGACTCCAAGTAAAACAGTTGAATGATGGGTTATTCATATCTCAATCCAAATATGCAAAAGATCTTATCACAAAATTTGGATTAGATGGCAAGAGCCATGCTAGAACTCCCATGAGCACTAGTGTTAAGCTAAGCGCTAATCTGTCAGGCAAGGATGTTGAGCAATCCTTGTATAGGAGCATGATTGGGAGTTTGTTGTATCTCACTGCAAGTAGACCAGACATTGCCTTTAGTGTTGGGGTGTGTGCTAGATTTCAAGCCAATCCAAAAGAATCACATTTGATAGCTGTCAAACGCATACTTCGTTATGTGAATGAGACTATTAACTATGGGATTTGGTATTCTAGAGACTCTAACACTGAACTTGCAGGCTATTCAGATGCTGATTGGGCAGGTAATGCAGATGATAGGAAAAGCACCTCTGGTGGGTGTTTCTATGTTGGGACGAATTTGGTAGCCTGGATGAGTAAGAAACAAAACTCAATTTCCATGTCCACGGTTGAGGCTGAATACATTGCTGCAGGGAGTTATTGCACGCAATTGTTGTGGATGAAGCAAATGCTATGTGACTATGGCATTGCCCAAGGTGTGATGAGCGTCTATTGTGACAATACCAGTGCTATTAACATTGCAAAACATCATGTCCAACACTCTAGGACCAAGCACATTGACATTAGGCACCATCTCATTCGGGAGCTTGTGGAAACAAAGGTTGTGACTCTTGAGTATGTTCCCACCGAACATCAACTGGCCGACCTTTTTACAAAACCCTTGGATAAGCTTCGTTTTGAACTTCTTAGAAAGGCTATTGGGATTTGTGCTTTGACATAAGTCCTGAAACATGCATAACATGCATTACATGTTTTTCATGCACTTTCATTTTTTTTTTTTTGTTGATGTTTGGGTTGCATATGTTAGTTGTTTAGTTTTATTGTCATTGATTGCTGCCCCTACATGCACTCCATGATTGCGCTATATAATAGTGGGGTTGTTAATTCTAAAATCTAGGTGCATGTATCTTTTGAGATTTGTATCATATACCTATGTTTTACAAAGGTTTGGAACATGAGTATCTCGTGTAATCTGTGACTGGCATCACACACTTCAGTCCAAACTCGGTCAATTGACATTTCACCACTTGTGAGTTTATTAGGGAGGCAATCAAAAGTGGTAGGAAGCTCTATCTTCATACAGAATTGACCACGGGCTAGATGACCTCATCATGGTTCGTTTGTAAAAAAAAAAAAAAAAAAATTGTATCTCAAAAGGAAAAGAAAAAGTGAAGTTGTAATAAAAAAAAAAAAAAGGTGGTGAAAAACAGAATAAGTTTTCTGTTTTCTTGAACATACTGAAACAAGTATTTAAACAGAAAGATTCAGCTCCTAGCAGCATTGGGTTTGACTTTCTGTATCTTGAATGAGCTCCCAAGCACTTATGGTTTCATGTTCAGCCCAACCCCGCTCACGCCTTACGGTTGAAATTTCTTGATTGAGCAAGGACCGCTTTAAACACGCACGTCTATATTACTTGTGATACTTTGTTTTTAACTGCATGTTTTATGGGAATATGATGCTCTTCTACATTTGATATGTACTCTTGGTGTGAAAATTGACATTCCCAATATTTGTCCAAGTCATGTGAGTGTTGTGTACTTCAAAAGTGGGCAAAATGTGATTTTCTGGTGGTCTCGCTCGACCCTCGCTTGACTCCGCTCGAACAAAACCCGCTCGACAGTCGCTCAAGGGTTTTAAGTTCGCTCGAGCGAACGACTGTTATAAAACTCGAGCGCCGTTCGAGCCACTCGAGCAGACTGCTCTGTTTCATGAGATTTTCTTCCACTTTTTCTCAAATTTCTTTGTTTAATCGAGTGTTTTACTTCCGAAATCATCTCCAAATCAAGGTAAAACCCTTTCTCTCGTGTATTTTCATGATTTAGTGATTTTATTTTGGGTATTTCCGTGTAGTTTGAATATGGTGTTTGGATTGGGGGTTTTTGGTTTATTGAGGCTATTGTGTAGCCATTGTTGGTTTTTGAGTGTATTTAGGCAGTTTTTGGAACTCCCATGGGCTTATGCCCGAGTTTCCCACTTGGATGCACTCCAAGTGCTCGATAAAATGCCTAAATGAAGTTTGTATTCTCTTTTTCATCATGCATTGGCATAGCATTGTCCCCATATCTATTTTATGTCTATCCTAGGTATGGGACATCGTTTAACTAGGATTGCATTGGGTTTGAAGGTATTTTGGTTTAGATTGTGGCATTGGCTTGCAAATGGCTTTGCATGTGGGTTGTCATTGCATAAGAGTCATGCACATGGGTTGGCATTAGCATGCATGTTGATCATGCACATGAGTTGGACTAGGCATTTATCATTGTTTTGCAAAATGAAGAGCGGCATAGGGCATGCACCAAGTCTTACATTGTCGGGTGGCATTGTTGTGTCAGCATGCATACATTCATCACGTCTTCACATTGCCTTAGCCTTGTCTAACGTCGTTGACTCTATCTACAGCTGAAACCATGTCTCGACGAGTTCATCCTCTCCAAAACCCCCCTACACCCGCTCAAGCTCACTTCCATAGTGCCAGAGCTCAGGAGTTATATTCTCAGAACTTCTCGCATCGTACTCCCATAGTCGAGCGTGAAGTGGCCTTAGGTGAGCTTACCGAGACTATCATTCTCCGTATTTTTGAGTCTCGTCAGTGGCAGGCATTAACCACTGGTCATCCCACACCTTCTGTGGAGTTGGTTAGGGAGTTTTACTCCAATATTCATGACGTGTCTGTTGATAACTCGTTTGAAGTCAGTCTCAGGAACGTTGTTTTTCGAGTAACTCCGAGCATGATAGCGACTCTGCTAAATGCCCCTTGTGTGTCCTATCCTGAGTTTCCCTACTCACGGACATCTCCTCCCAGTCCACAAGTCATTGCTAGTTGTCTTTGTGGTCGACCTAGTAGTTGGGAAGGGACAACCCCTATTTCAACTGCTCATTTTACGCCTGATCACCTCATTCTCAGTAGGATTGTTCTTACGAACTTAGATCCTACTGGTCATAATAGTGATGTGGGTCTTGACCATGCCCTTCTGCTGTATGCCTTGATCAATGGTGTCTCCATTGATCTAGGAAGTCTTTTGTGTCGGGTTATTGTTGAGGCGTATCGGTCCTCCAAAACACGGACTGGTTTGCCCTTACCGTGTTTAATCACCCGACTAGCTCTCTCCCAATCTGTTGCTTTCCATCCTCAGGAGCCTAGAATTGCACTTAAGGCTCCTATTGGTCGTAGGACCGTCCAGCTGAGTCGTGCTCACACAACTCCACACCCTCTCCGTGTTGAGCATCCTCCCGCTCCCTCCTCTCAGCCTTCGAGCTCCCGACCATTTAGTTCTCAGCCGTCTACCTTAGCCCCATCCAGCTCTCAGCCATCTTCCTCAGCCCCCGGTTCGTTGGAGCCCAGTCTTCAGCAGGTACTTGAGTATCTAGCTCGCCTTGACGCCCGGTTCGACAGCCTTGAGGTAAAAGTTGATAACCTGCAACAACTTGTGACTCAACGCTTCAACGACATCGAGAGTCAGCTCAATGAAGATGATAAGGATGCCGATGGTGATGATTGAGACCCTTGGCCTCTTGTGACAAAAAGGGGAAGATATTGTTGAGGGGGAGTAGTACAATAGTATTAACTCAGGGGGAGTGTTACTTGTACTAACATTTTTTTTGGGGGAACAGCAGCTTTTGGTTATGTCTGTTGAATTATATCTCTTGTTAGCTGCTGTTGTTTGACTAATGTTTCTTTGAACTCAATCTCTGATTTGTTGCTTAATGAAATATTTCTTTTCTTGACATGATTGTTCATGAATTATGATTTGGGAATTGCAAATATGTTTTTGTGCATATGTGAATGGGTATGTTTAACTGTTTGCTAAGCGTGTGCAGAAATATTTCAACATGTTCAAGAATGTGGATCTAGTTAGGTTTGCTAGGATTAAGTCATATGTATAGGTTAGAGGTTTTGTCACAGAAATGCCAAAGGGGGAGATTGTTGAGGGAAAAATGAGCGTATTGGCATATTCTTGTGAAAACCTGTGTAAAATAGTGTTGTAACAAGTGTTGTTGCGGAAAGGCTTGAAGATTGGTCAAAGAAGGCGACTTCGCTCGACCCTAGCTCGACGGAGTGCTCGAGCGAACTCAGGCAGATTGCCCCGCTCGACATTCGCTCGACGGAGCGCTCGAGCGAACTCAGGCAGATTCAACCGCTCGACCTTCGCTCGACATACAGCTCGAGCGAACTCAAGCAGATTCAACCGCTCGACCCTCGTTCGACATACAGCTCAAGCGAACTCAGGCAGATTCAACCGCTCGACCCTCGCTCGACACTGAGCTCGAGCGAACCCAAGCAGAGTGTGTCGCTCGACCCTCGCTCGACACTGAGTTCGAGCGAACTCAGGTAGAGTCGACCGCTCAATACTCGCTCGACAGGTCGCTCGAGCGAACTTTGGCAGATTGTTTCGCTCGAGCCAATGTTCCAGATCACTAGGGTTTTGAACGCCTCATTTGATGGGAACTATAAATAGAACAGGTTAACTTCTGTTCTTGGTGTGGAGAATCAGAGCAAAAACCCTAAGGGCCTCCAAGAACTTCTTAGAGCAAACTCTCCCCCATTTGTTTGATTCTCTCTTGGATAAACATTTCTCCACCACAACTCATTCAAAATCACCTCTTACTTGAGTCCATTGAAGTGGACATTTTTGTTGGCCGGAAGAGTCCGGAGCTGCCGTTGATGCAGAGATCGAGAGGTTCTCGTGGGAAGCTATAGGAAGGTCGGAGTTCCGACACTACATGCGTGTAGAGATCGAGTGGGTCACTCGTGGTGTTGCAAGCCAAGTTTAGCTACTACAAAGGTTTTGTGAGTGTCTCTAAATTGGTTGTAACAAACTAAAATTTCTATAGTGGATTTGAGGTGGTGGCTTACACCCGGAGTGGTTTTAGATTTTGAAGATGTTCTTCAAATGAGTTTCCACTCCGTGATCAAAATCATGTATTGATTATTTGTGTTATTTGATTCATTTATTAACTGCTTGTTTGTCTAATTTTCAAAAAGTCATAAAAATTAGATTACACCTATTCACCCCCCCTCTAGGTGTAGTGTTGGGTAGAACCACTGCTTTTTCAAAAAATACTTACAGCGCTATATGATAATTTTTGAAGGATCAAGGAGCTGCAAACGGCGGAGAAAAAAGCAACGTAACAGTGTAAAATACACTGTGGCCGTGGGTTGTAAAATACCCACTTTCGAACAGGGACAAACCAAGACTTGAAATTGATGGGGAATGGATTAGAGATGTTTATGAAACTAATAGAAGTGAAATTTGGCCATGTGTGGCGGTGGAAATGGCGGTGGAAGCGAAAAAAATGAAAAAACGGAGTTGAGCTCGTGGGAGCTGCTCCAGCAACGGATCGAAGCCGGAAATGGGTGGTTTAGGATGGCAAGAGGTAGGTGATGAAGTTGTGAAGAGATGGTGGCCGGAGGTGGAACGACGGCAACAAAAATGCACAAAAACCGTGCAGCTTGGAGGGGCTCTCGGCAGCAAACGGCGGCTCGGATGGAGGTGAAACTTGGTGGGGAGGTTCACCGGTCGAAGGGGAAGAGAACTGGGTCGGTGTTGTAGGCCACGATGGCCGAACATGAGGTCCAATCCTCACCTCCAGAATCCAAAAACTGATCCGACGAAAAAAATTTTAAAAACTATAAAACAACTAAATTAGTTTAAACACCACATCAAACTAAAATATAATAAATAACTAGTAAAACTAAGAACATAAATTTAAATCCAAAAACAAACTAAAATAAATTACACAGCAATCTAAATTTAAAACGATAATTAATATAAAGAAACCTTCACAAAACAAATATTACAACTAAATAAATCCAATTAAAATACAATAAATTAAAATAAAAGAACTAATATTTTAATTAAATTAAAACACTCCTTCAGTGAAAATACACGTAAAAACGAAGTATCACAACTACCACTTTCTGAATGGTGGTATAATACTATGACTCATTCTTTTACAAAGATGACGCCTTCTGAGGTGGTATATGGGGTACCTCCCACCAAGGTGCAAGCTTATGCTCTAAGACTGACTGATAATCAAGAAGTGGAGGAAAATCTTAAGACAAGAAAGCATATCTTAAAATTGTTGAAGACTAATCTAGTGGCTAGCTAAGAGAGGATGAAGATATTTTATGATAGACACAGAATTGAGAGGGAGTTCAAAGAGGGTGATTGGGTTTATTTGTGATTACAACCCTACAAACAACACTCAGAAGCTTTGAGGAAGAATTGAAAACTATCTCTGAGGTTTTATGGCCATTCTTAGTCACTTAAAGAGTTGGGAAGTTGGCATACAAACTTGAATTACCATCATCTGCTCGTATCCATCTTGCATTCCATGTATCATGTCTAAAGAAAAAATTGGGTCATAATATATCACCATTGACTACTTTGCCACCTACTGATTTATATGGAGACATGAGACTTGAGCCTGAACAGATTCTAATACACCATAGTAGACAGGTCAATAATCGAGCACTTGTGGAAGGATTAGTGAAGTGGCAGGGTATGAATGACGAAGCAGCCACATGGGAACCATATTGGAAGTTGAGAGATGAGTTTCCTCACCTTGTGAGCAAGGTGTTGTGAAGGAGAGGGGTATTTCATAGGCTAAAGTCATGAGAGATGACTGAAGATTGTAGTGAAGGTTTGTGCAGAAGCATGGAATCTGAGAAGGGCTTGACAGTTAAATTCATTGATGAAGAAACATAGTGTTTAAATAGGTAGGTGTGGTGCCTGCATTGTCGTTTGGTTAAGTAGCACGTTGTCGTTTCATTACTTTATGTTGTAATATTTTAGATAGAATATAAAATGCAACATTTTGTAATTCATTTCTTACTAAATCTGTATGATTTCGTTACTGAGGAAGTCTATAAAAAGGGGGGAAAATGATGGGAAAGATATCAGAAAGTTTATACAATTTCTTCTTTTTCTTTGTTTGCTTCTCTTATTTTTCTCTATTTCTGGAGATCGACTTCTCAAATTAGTCAAGTTTACTGGGTATGTGACAGAGAGAGGCACCTACAGGATGAGGTGAGGCTGTGAGGAAGGAGGGGCTAGTCACCGGTGATGTGCAATGATGATGACAACGACGGCGATGGCTAGTGTGTAGTGAGGTGTTAGGGATGACAGGTTTGGGGGTTTTGGCTAGGGGAGAGAAGGGCGGAAGAGAAAGAGAGAATAAAGGAAAAGATGGAGGGAAGTAGGGTTTTGGGGGAACTAATCTAGTCCCTACATCTTGGGGTTCCTAACCTAGATCCAACGGTAGATATAAAATATGGAGAAATAAACTAAGTAAATAATAGGAAAATTGAATAGAAATGCAATGGGACTAAATTTAAAATCCTACTTATATTCTTGATCTAAAAATGATCATTTTCATCATAAAATAAAATGATGAGTTTAGTAAATATTTCATAGGAGAAATAAAATAATTTAAATAAGTAGAGTTTTTAACATACAATGAAATAATGAATCTTGAATAACAATAGTGAAGAAATAAAAACATTTAAATAAAATGATTTTAAAAAAATTATATTATTTCCATAGCTCTAAAATATAAAGAGACTTACTTGAAAATTAGGCTTGGTTTAATAATACTAAAAATACCCCTTTCAAAATAAGTTTTGGACTCATAAAAATACTTAGAAGATTTTAAAACACTTGGCTCCATTTAAAAATCATCTACTAATTTAAAAACAAAGCTTTGAGATTTAAAATGTAAAGGTGAGACTTGTGACCAATTGAGAGGAAAAGCAGTGATTGGTCAGATTATCATTTAAAACTAATTAACAATACCAGAAATATTTAAACACATCACAATGTCAATATCCAATCTTTATATGAAATTCAAAACACAACAAGTTAACAACTTGAGAAAAAGTCTCAATCCTCTATTGGTGCTGGATCTCCATGCTCAGAACCGCCACCATAAACTTCCTCTACATCAAAATCTACAATATAGAGGAGCTGACCAGTAGTTGGCCTACCACTATGAGATTTTACAAAATCTCAATAAGTTGCACTAAGACTAACACAAAAAAAATATATGCCAGTGGAATTCAAAATAATGCAACAATTTATACAAGGAAAATAAATAATTTGGCATTTCACATTTAACCAAAAAGCAGTTAGTTTCACCCAAAAAGTTCCCGCATAACAATTTCAAGTATTCAACCAAAATATTTTCCATGAAAGTTGATGAACATAGTATGATAGTAAGAATTCCAGAAAACAATTATAAAACATAAAACATGCCAATAATAAATATTGAGCAAATAATTACATGACGGAGAGGAATGTAAAAACAAATACATGGTGAGAAACAGTATACCTGGGGACATTTCCAGTCACTATTCATAAGCTGTAATCTAGAACAAGGGAGGGAATTTTCATCTCACATTCACAAGTTGGAAACCAATGCAAAAGTGGAGAAATTCCCAGCACCCCCTTGTGATTGAAAAACAGCGTGAATGAGGGTAAAATCCCCATGTCACAATGTAATATCAGTAGTAATTAAAAAAAAGGACATAAAACCCTAGTTATGCAACAGAAATAAACAAGTGGATAGTCAATAAAGGTTCTACTAGAAAAAACCATGTAAAATCACAATTTTACTCGGTTCTTAACCACAACAAAGAACTCCAAAAATAATTGTAACGCCCTACAAGGCTCTCAACTACAGAACAAGTACACAAATCATCACATCACTTCACACAGCCCTTAGCTACATCACATAAGTACACAAATCATCCCAACACTTAAAACGACACTTGTCCACATTGCAATAATACATAGTTCACAATTTTCATCACTATTTTCAAGGTTGAGCCATATGTAACAGTTGTTTTAAAACAAAGTGCGGCGGAGATAGGGAGGGAGAAAGAGAGAAAATGCAAGGGAGAGAGAGTGAGGTAGACAGAGACTAAAAGAGTGAGAAACCCACTGTCGTCAGCCGATCATGAACGGAGGCAAACTAAGAGTGATTGAATTTAGGTTTCTGAACCCAAATGTTGTGAGCCTTGAGACTGAGAGAAGGGGAAGGATAGGCAACACTTACCACAACCTGAGGTTGAACAATGGATGATAGAAAACTGCGACAAAGGATGGTGGTGATGCCAAAATAGAGGGAGACAACAAAAGAGAGTGGCAGTGGCTTGTTGCATCCAACGAAAATAGAATTTACAATAGAGAGAGAGAGAGAGAGAGAGAGAGAGAGAGAGAGAGAGAGAGGATGACAATGAGAGAGTGAGAGGGTGGTGGAGGAGAGGACTTAGCAGTGGCTGTGTGTGACATCGTGCATGACAGTGGGAGCAAGCCTTGGCTTGCGGCAATGTAAAGGGAGATAGACAGAATGAATAGAATAGCTAGAGAGAGGGAGACAGACTCGTCGTGAGCAAGGGGAAAAGGAGGAAACCAAACCAAAGGTGGGGTCAAAACAGTGCGTTGCACCTCTTCCTCAATGGGTGGGGTGTAATAGCCCTCTAAAAATTCAATAGAGGAATATCTTTAGGTTTTAGGAACCTCGTGAAATCTCAAAATTAAGTTTTCACAAATTGACCAAATAGTAGGTTTTAGTCGTCAGCATAGTCACTATTGCCAGTCATGATGGTGCCAGAAGCCTGATTTTATTTATTTGAGGAACCTAGAAGCATTAGAATGAGAAACGGTCCACACCATTAGTCTCAGATGATTATTTAGGATTTTATGGTGCAATAAAATAATTTTTAATTTTTAGAATAATGCTAATTTTAAAACGAGTTTTTCAAGGCATTTCGGAGTAAAATTTTGATTAAAAAAAAAAAGATTCGCACTTTGAGGTTAGTATTATTATTTAGAATTTTACAATGCAAAGTTTATTTTTCACGTTTTTAGATTGAATAGTAGCCTCAGTGTTAGCACCTAGACCAGTGTTTTCAAAATCATAGTATGGAATATCCAAACTAGATTAGAAAAGTTTTATTTGGTCACTTGGCAAGATCATAACCACAATTAGTGATTAGTATTGGATACATGGCACAAAAAGTAACCATGAGATGAAAGTGTGAAGGAAATCAAGATTTGTGATCATGTCATCTAAGCAAAACCCTATTCTATCCAACCATTCATTTTGTGTCAAACCAAAGAGGGTTTCAAAAATCCTCAGAACTAACAAAAATCCTTAGATCCTTAAATCCTTTCCAATAGTTTGTTGTACCTATATCCTTAGATCTGACAAAAATCATTTCCTAGAGTTTGCACAATCTATAACCTTAAATCTAATAAGAATAATTACGTAAGATCTGTCGAACCTATAAAACAGATTTGATAATAATAACTTTCTAAACTAAGCACAATCCATATCTTTATATTTGGTACAATCATTTTTGAAAGTTTGCATAATCGTTTCCTAACATCTCCAAATTTATAACTTAGACTTGATCAAAACCCATGTCCTAGTAGATCGTGTGCAATTAAAATTTGAAACAAAAATAAATGGAAAGACATTAAATTTAAATAGCAATACCATAGTATGTTTAAATTTCATCACTAAAAATTATCCATAAGTCACGTGTGTCAACCCATAAGCCACATAAAATTATATTCATCCATGCTAATTTCAAAGAGTCAACAACACTTAATTACAATATGGGACTTAGACCAACACTAAAAAATACTTGCTAGTGGAAATGAAAATTATGCAACAATTTATACAAGGTAAAATCATAATTTGGCATTTCAGATTTAACCAAAATTTAAACATAACCAAATAGCAGTCAATTTCACTGAAAATGTTACCGCACAATAATTTCAAGTATTCAACCAAAATATTTTCCACCGAAATTGATACACACCAAATTCTCCTTTTACCTCCTTACTTATACTTTCTCCACCATATTCCATCGTACACTAGCTATAGATTTTGATGAAGATGTTTGAGATGAAATTTCTTACAAAGGAGAATGCAGTCTAGTTGGGAAAGTGTGCAGGGATAGAACTATAAGTAAGGAGGTGATGGAGAGCATGATGAAGAAAGTATGGAGCATAAGAATGCCCACAAAGTTTCTAGAAGTAGATACGAATGTATTTACAATAACTTTTTCTAATCCAGCAGATAAACAACATGTTTGGAGTGGAAGACCATGGTTATTTGATTATCATCTATTTGTTTTAAAACCCTTTGATGAAGATACACCACCATAGAAGTTGAGGTTCATGCAGGAGCATTTTTGCGTTCAGATGCATAATATGCCACTATCTAGTTTGAATGAGGATAGAGGGATACATATAGGTAATACCTTCGGCATGGTGGAGGAGGTGGATGTGAAGAAGGATGGGAGTGGATGGGGAAGATATTTGAGGGTTTTGATTTCTATAGATTTATCAAAACCTCTAGCCAGAGGTAGAAATATCAATGTGAAAGGGGACAAGCTCTAGATCCCTATAAGGTATGAAAAGTTGCCTAGATTTTTTTTTCTTATGGATGTTTAATTCATGATAAGAAAGGTTATAAAAGTAAAAGTGATGAGGCTGATCAATATATGGTATGGCTAAGAGCAAATTTGAAAATAGGAGTAAAAATAAAAAATGATGGGGAGGTAGTAAACTTGAAAAAGAGTAATAAGGGAAGGAGGGGATGGTCTATACAAGGTGAGGGAGAGGATGCAGTAAATAAAAAGTTGAGAAAAAAATAGTAAGTGAAAAAATAGTTACTGAGAAGGGAAGGCGGGTTAGTAAGGCTGAGTCTGAGGAAGCACATGAAGGGGTAAATAGAAGGAAGGGAGATTAAATGATAAAGTGGTGAATAATAAACGAGCAGAAGGAGTGAGGGAAATAACTACTAAAGAGGAAGTAGAGAGGGAGGGGATAGGGAATGAAGAAGGAATTATTACTAAGGTGGAGGAGCAGAGGGAAGATCTGAATGAAACAATTAAGGAGCTAAGAATCAAAAGAGCTCT
Source organism: Carya illinoinensis (assembly GCF_018687715.1). Taxonomy (NCBI): domain Eukaryota; kingdom Viridiplantae; phylum Streptophyta; class Magnoliopsida; order Fagales; family Juglandaceae; genus Carya; species Carya illinoinensis. The sequence goes on from NC_056758.1 coordinate 11,443,677, forward strand.
ATTGAAGGGTGAATGGAAGAGAAGGGCTAGAGAAAAAGGGAAGAAAATAGTCAGCATTGGTGAATGTTATATTAAAAAAAGAAGTTTTGATGGGGAGGAAAACAAATTGAAAGAAAGCATGGTGGAGGTTGTTCAACAGTCCCACCATTCATAATGAAAACCCTTAGTTTGAACTGTCGAAGGCTTGGGAACCATTGGACAACTCAAAACCTTTGCCTTATGGTGAAGGAAAATGACCCAGATATGATTTTTCTTTTTTCTTATGGAAACCAAGTTGAGAAGTGAGAAGTGTGTGAGAATGAAAAGAAGAGGCTTAACTATGAGGGATGTTTTATGGTGGAGCCAATGGGAAAGAAGGGAGGACTAGCTCTTTGGTGGAATGGTGCAGTGAAGGTTGAAATACTAAATTATACATAGTGGCATATTAGTGCTTGGATTTCAGAAGAGTGTGGAGATGAAAGGTGGTTGATGATAGGATTTTATGGCCAACCCGAGACTAGTAGAAGAGAATAAGCTTGGAACTTGTTAAAGTCTTTGAAACCAAGTGCTAATCAAGGGTGTTGTGTATCAAAGGATTTTAATAATATTATCTCTAATGATGAGAAAATGGGAGGTAAGCCAAGATCAAAGAGATAGATGGAAATTTTTAGTACAACATTAGAAGAGGAGAATTTTCTTGATCTCGGGTTGAGAGGGAAAAATGAAGCAACAAGCATGAAGATGAGACCATCACTAAAGAAAGGTTAGATAGGGCAGTGGCTAATCCAAACTGGGCATAAAAATTTAATCATTATTAAGGGTGGAAGTGCTGACTAGTAGAAGCTCAGATCACAGGCCAATCATGTCGACAATAAAGAAGAGAGGTAGAAAGATATGGAAGAGGAAGAAAGTCTTTAGATATAAGGCAAGCTGGGCCAAAGAGGAGGGTTATAAGGGTGTTCTTAAAGGGGCTTGGCAAAATATGCAAAGGGAGCTTCATGCTCAAAAGATTTAGGTTAAACTGGAAAGATGTAAGGGAGCCTTTCTAAGGTGGAGTAAGTAGATTAATTCAAATAGAATTCAAGAAATAAAAGAGAAAACTGGGTTGCTAAAAAAGCTTCAAGATGAAGAGAGTAAACACAACTTTAAAGAAATCAAAAGACTGTAGAAGAAGCTAGGGGCAATGCTTGAGAAGGAGGATCTAAAATGGAAACAAAGAGTAAAAGAAACTGGTATGCAATAAGGAACATAAACACTAAATCTTTTCATGCTTGTGTATCTCAGAGAAGAAGGAAAAATGTGGTTAAACAAGTTATGGATGATCATAAAAAGCTATTTAATAATCAAGAAGAAATTGAGGGAGCATTCAACAATTATCTTGAGAAACTATTTATCTCGGTAAGACCAAGTTCAGAAGATATTAAAGGTTGCGTGCAATAGGTGGAGACTTGATTTACAAGTGAAATGAATGAGAAATTGGTTAGGCCTTTCTACATATTGGAAATTGAGGAAGCTATCAAACAAATGAGCCCTTTGAAGTCACCAGGTCTAGATGGTTTTGGTAAATGCTTTTACCAAAATCATTGGGACATAATAGGTGAGGAGGTGTGCAATGCAGTGTTAGGCTTCCTTAACAGTAATTCTTTGTTTTCTATGGTAAATTTTACTTATATAGCATTAATCCCCAAAACAAATAGCCCTTTGAGTGTTACTAAGTATAGGCCTATTAGCCTTTGTAATATCATTTACAAAATTGTTTCTAGAGTGCTTGTAAATAGGCTAAATGGAGTTCTGTCAGACATCATTTCATCCAATCGAAGTGCCTTCATCCCAGGAAGGATCATTACTAAAAATATTATGGTTGCATCTGAGGTTCTACACACAATGAAGGTGAGAAAGAAAGGTAAGAAGGGAAGCACAAACTTGACATATCAAAGTTGATTATTTGGAAGCTATCATGAAGAAGCCAGGTTTTTGCAGTGAGTGGACAAAGTTGATTGTGAAATACATCTTCTCTGTCACATACGCAATGTCGGTTAATAGAGAGCCAGGGGCAAAAGTATATCCATCTAGAGGATTAAGGCAAGGGAATAGCAGATCCACTATCCCCATACCTTTTCATCATGTGTGCAGAAGGACTCAGTGCCTTACTCAATAAGTCTGATTAGGATGGGAAAACAAGAGGGGTTTCAATTGTGAGGGGGGTCTGAGAATCAATCATCTGTTATTTGCAAGGGATTCTCAATAAATTTGAGAGAGCTTCTGGATAGTTCTTAAATAAGGAAAAAACAGCCATGTTTTTGAATTCAAATATTGATTCAGAAAACAAAAAAAAATTATTTTAAGGGAAGGAGGGGATCTGGTGAAGGGGAGCTATGAGAGATACTTGGGGCTTCCTACTTTGGTGGGTAATTCTAAGTATAACACCTTTAGGTGTTTAAAAGAAAGAATTTGGTACAAAATGTTGATAAAGGCTTTCTTGCAAGCTGTTCCATCCTACACCATGAGTGTATTCAGGCTGCCAAAGAAGCTTTGCAAAGAACTTAATGGTATGCTAGCAAAGTTCTAGTGGGTCAATCAACAAAAAAAAAAAAAAAGGATGTATCTAATGGAGGAGTTGGAAGAAAATAGGACTATCAAAAGGTATGGGAGGGTTGGGGTTCAGATATCTAGAGAATTTCAATTCAGCTTTGTTAGCAAAACAAGGTAGGAGAATTTTGCAAAATCCTTCTTCTCTAACTGCCAATATCTATAAGAAAAATTATTTTGGAAATTCCTCATTTCTGGAGGCAAAACTAACCCTCCCTGATATGGAAAAGTGTTTGGAGTTCCTTGGGGTTGCTAAAAGGGGCACAAGGTGGAGTGTGGGAAATGGTAACAAAATCCAAATATGTGGTCAAAAATGATTGTCCACTTCATCTTCATATTGTGTGTAGTCTCCAATTGCAATACTGAATGATGATGCTAAGGTCAATGAGCTCATGGTTGAGGAGAAGAAGGAATGGAATGAGAACCTAATTAGAGCTATATTTATGAAAGAAGAAGCTGTTCAAATATGCTGCATTCCTTTGAGTAAAAGGGATATTGAGGATAAATTGATATGGGGTCCTTCAAATAAGGGCTTGTTCAGTGTCAAAAGTGCTTATTAATTGAAACAATAAAGATCAAGGGTTGTACAAGGGGAATCTTCAAGAGGGGCAGAATCAGATAGCAAATGCAAATATATATGGAGTTTGAATTTACTTGGAAAGTTAAAAGTGTTTATTTGGAAGGTAGGTAATGAGTTGCTAGCTACAAGTAGGAATTTATTTGTAAGGAAAGTAACTAACGAACCAAAGTGCCCAATGTGCCTTAAAGAGGATGAATTTGTAATGCATGTTCTATGACATTGTCCTGCTGCAAATGATGTATGGCTTTGCATTTAAAAACTATGCAGAAATGGAGGACAACAGAAGAAGATTTATTGAGTTTATGGGAGAAGCTGTCCCATAAGCTAATTAATCTTGAGATGGTAGAGATTGTAGCTATCATGAGAAGCTTGTGGATCAGAAGAAATATGTTCATTTTCAAAAAGAAATTTCGTAGCCCAAGCTGTGTCATCAGATCAGCAAGCGAAGCTTCTAGTAAGTTTCAAGTAGTCCAGTCTTTACCAAAGGGGCAGGAGGGGTTTAACAATGTAGTAGGAGGGGAGAAATGATGGAGACCAGCATGACAGAGTTTTGTGAAGGCCAATTGGGATGCTGCTTTGGATGGTAAAGCAAGGAAGATGGGATTAGGAGTGATGATAAAAAATGAAAAGGGAGAGGTTATGGTAGCTTGCTATCATCAAAGACCAAATGTAGAACAACCAGCTATAGCAGAGTGTTATGCTTTGAGAAAAGTAACGGATTTATGCAAGGATCCCAACTTTGACAAAATAATATTTGAGGGTGATGCACAAGTCATTATGAATGCAGTGAATGATTCAAATGAAGTTTTATCCTATTTTGGCAGTATCATTGAAGAGATGAAGATGGTCCTTCAAGGCTGGAATGGATGGAAGGTTCAATATACACATAGAAGTACTAATGCAGTAGCCCACAATCTAGCAAAGGCTGCTTTACATTCTGAGGAGAAGGTGTGGATTGAAGAGGCACCGGTTTTTGTTTTAGCTAGTTTACAGATAGACAAAAAATTGTATTGAACACATAGATATATGAATGAATGAGAAAAGTTTCATTTTTTGAAAAAAAAAAGGTAGGTCGACCAATTGATATATAAATTCTTGAATCCAAGAGTTAAGACTATCTAATTCTTCGTTACATACAATAGTAAAACTACTTGATTGCACTAATTAAACAGATTATATTTGTTGAGAAACGAAGTACAACAGCATATGGCCTGATACAATCAACAAGAGTCAAGCTGAACTGGATTTCATCATCGATTCTTGATTGAAACCGGAATGGACTTAACAAGCCAACCTATTGGCCATGACAAAGCTGCAAGTCCAATGCAAGCACCCCATTGCCCCCAATCCAATCTCTGAGTGTTGGCAAAACTTTTCAGGGACTCCACCATAATCACTTGAATAACTATGGTAATTCCAATTATTGCTAAAAACATCTTGTTAGTTAGTAAACCTGTGAATATATTCTTCTTCTCCAGTTTCCTTGCATTAAATTCGTTGAAGACTTGAAAGAGGACGAAAGTATTGAAAATGAGGGTGCTATTTACCTTCTTGTCTACACCAAAGATGGATACTCCTTTGAAATGTAAAATCAGTACAATGGTAACTTGATACAGAGCTTGGGCACTGAGATTCCTCCACATGATTATGGTTATAAGTGGCTCAGACCGACCAACCGGTGGCTTTTCCATGAGATCATTAGTGGGTTTCTCAGTGGCCAAAGCCAAAGCTCCCAAGGTGTCCATTATCAGGTTCACCCACAGTAGCTGCACTGCAGTGAGTGGAACCTTACCGGAAGCAATGGCCACAGCAAAGTTGATAATAAGGGCAGCAGCATTGACTGTCAGTTGAAACTGAATGAATTTTTGAATATTGCTGTATACACTTCTTCCCCACCTCAAAGCTGTCTCTACAGAGGTAAAATTATCGTCTAGAATTACTATATCCGAGCTTTCTTTTGCCACTTCAGTTCCTTGAATTCCCATGGAGAGCCCAATATCTGCTTCCTTTAGAGCAGGCGCATCGTTAGTTCCATCGCCTGTGACTGCAACTACATGGCCTTTCTGCTTCAAGCACTCTACCATCAGAAGCTTGTCAAAGGGGGTCGACCTGGCCATTACCAGGATTTTATTGATCTTTTCCATTCTCTCTTCAGGCGAGTAATGTCTGAAGTGCACCCCTTCTACTACAGATTCATGGTCCAGATTCTCATCAACATTAAGAATCCCACATTCAATAGCTATAGCCCTTGCTGTGTGCACATTGTCACCGGTGATCATTTTGATGTTGACACCAGCGGCTCTGCAAGATTCTACGGCTGTTTTGACTTCTAGCCGACATGGGTCTTTCAAGCCAACTAACCCTAGAAAGGTGAGTCCATTTTCTTCAAGCTTCTCAAGAACCTGTCCATCTGCTTCTGCCATTTCTTTGTGGGCAAAGGCAATGCATCGGAGGCTTTTTGCTGCCATGTTCTTAATAATAGTCCCCAGCTGTAATCTTTCTTCATCGCCAATGGTTTTCTGCATCCCAGCTCTATCGTAATAAGTTGAACAAGAGGCTAGTATCATCTCAGCAGCTCCCTTCCAGTGGGTATGAATAGTCTTCTCACCGTTCTCCTTCACCAAAACTCCACTTTTCTTTTTCAGTGAATTAAAGGCCTCTACATTGATTGTCTCATAATTGTGCTTAACTTCTTCGATATCCATTGCCAAACTAAACACAGCCCAAGAAAGTATTGCTTTCTCGGTTGGGCTACCCGAAATCTCTGGAATTGATGCAGAATGTGGTTTATAAATCATACCACCCGTGTTCAAACCAACCGCTTGATGCAATAACTTGAGAACATTGCTTGCCATATCAAAAGAAGTATAATCCCTGAGTGCTTCCTTTCCAAGCCAAAATTCTGTGACTTCCATTTCGTTTAATGTAAGTGTTCCTGTTTTGTCTGTGCAGATCGTTGTGGCTGAGCCCATTGTCTCACAAGCAGATAGTTTTCGGACCAGGGCATGATCCGCCATCATCCGCTTCATAGAATAAGCCAGAGTTAGAGTAAGAGCCAAAGGCAAGCCTTCAGGAATAGCCACGACGATAATAATCACAGCAGCAGCAATCATGCCCACCACTGCATTCATAACGTCATCAGACATTGTCTTGGTGCCAATGAATTCCCTATTTCCCCTGTCATCTTTGGTATTTCCTGTGAAGTATCGAATCAGGAGAACTGCAAGAACAAGTGCAGCCACCACAAACCCAACCTTCCCAATACATGAAGATAGGTTGCTGAGGCGTGCTTGCAATGGAGTCTCCTCTTTCAAGTCGCGGTTTGTCGAACTTATCATCCGTCCCCAGGCAGTGTTCATGCCAACAGAAGTGACAAGCATGAAACCGAAGCCATCAGTCACCTTTGCGCCCGATAGCATAAAGGGACTCCTTTCATAGATCTCAATAAGGTCAATTTCTCCGGTCATGCTAGACTCATCCACCTCCAAGGAATGCCCTTCCAAGAACAACCCATCTGCGGGAATCCGATCACCAATCTTCAAGTACACAATATCACCCACAACAACTTCAAAGATCGATATTGGGCGCCGCCTCCCATTTCTCACAACTTCCACTCTTATATCACTACTCTTTTCTGAAAGCTTGTCAAATTGTCTTGATTGACGAAAGTTGCTCCCTGCCGACACAGAGACAACCATAATGACAGCAAGAATGATACTTCCGCCTTCGTACCACCCATCTCTCCAGCCATGTTGTTTGATCCCGAAAGTAAGAGAGAGTACAGCACATACCAAAAGTATAATAATAGTTGTATCTTTAAAAGCTGCAAACAAGAAACTAAGGAAGCCTTTTGCAGGTGGATTTCGGTATGTATTTTCACCAAAAACAATCTTTCGTTGGATAAGATCTGTTTCACCACCATTAATACCATCTCTTACATCAGTTCGAAGAATTGAAGCAATATCTTTAACCCCTCCAATCTGACTCAAAGATACAAAGTTTTTGTCTCTTACCATGTCACTAAACGCTTTTGGATCAACGTTAAAATATGAAGCCATTTTTTCGCGCGAAGAATTATCCTTAAGGCGGTGCACATCGATGGTAACGTAGGATAGGGTGCGCAAGAGAGGACCAGTCTTGTTAAGAATTTTCTTCGACAAAGAATTAAGAACCCTGGTGAAGTATATGGCTGTGATAGCCAACCGCCACCTCCGTTTGTGCATCTTAGAGACCGGCCGGTCTTCTTGAACACGGGTGGCTATTTGGTCAGTTGCTCGAACCATCGTAGCAGACTTGAAAACGGTGAAAAATGTGTGTGTGGGACAGTGTGAGAGAGTATAGTGTTTTAGGATACTTAGAAATTGGTAATTCAGAGTACTAATCCTAAAAGCTAGCTAGCAGAGACTAATAGTACGACTTTTTCTTTGTATTTTAGAAATTATAAAGCATGTGAAGCTTATGATCAGAAGTTTCCTCGTAGTTTCTCACCTACTGCAAACTGCAATAGTACCGTGACTGTTCTTTCGGGATATTGTAATAGAACCATGACAGTTCTGCAGGTTCATTCTCCGCAATTCATGATGTAACATGCACGCAGTACTGCTTTTGTCATAAACATTGCTAGACGTGATGATCATGTGCTAGTTAGTTCGTTCTATTTCTGTGGATTCCATAAAAGCCAGCTTTCGAACAGCTCTTTAAATTCTATGTATCCTTTGGCTGGTGGGACCTATCTTTGGAGTCCCTGTAAATTCTATCAATTTATAATTTTATACGGTAAAACTTGCTCAAGAGGAGCTCTTTCCGAATAGCTAGCTGCCATTCTTGGTCCCAACCAAACAAACCTGAATTTCCAGGCCTTTTTCCCAGAATTTTCTCTTCTCCTCAAGTGCCTGTCCCATACTTTGATAGTACTATTATTTACTTGATCTCATGTGAAATTTTTAAGAGGAAAACAAATACAAATCAAATATTTAACGGTTTTACATTTTTCATAATTTACAAATGACTTTGTAGATAGATGGACATTCTTGAAGGGTAATTCAAAATCTAAGTATTTCTAGTCCTCAAATATTGACGATTTTGAAAGATATTACAAGAAACAGATGTATTAATCCAAGATTTTAAGGCCAATATTAGTCTCTTGAGTCTAAAAGAGAGACGAACTAAACCCCTACAAAAACAATCTGAACCCCAGGAAGCTTTTATACATGACTGGAAATTAGAGTACTGAAGTGTCGACAATCTCTTAAATTTGAAAGAAGAGAATAACCAGATTTGGTTTTAGAAAGATTTTCCAGTTCGAGAGGTGGATGATCAGAAAAACTTGTGTTAATTAAGATGAGAAACTGATCTACTGTTAGACAGACATAGCATGCACCAAACTCTGGTGAAATTGAAAAAAATATATATATCCTATGTTGAAGATCCAACAGATGATATCTTTTATTTCTTTTTTGATAACATGATCCATCAGATCGATGATATCAATTGTGGGTATATAGGTTCAATTTTCCAAATTCATATTATAATGGTTAATTTTGGTCAACTAGTAATTTTCAAAAGCAAGTGAATAATAATTCTTATAAAATTCGAAGATGGAGGAACGTCGATGAATTTGGATGTTCTAGAGTTTTTGTCGTAACATTTCAAATGGAAAAGAATAAAACTTACAAAATGAGTAGTACAATATTTATTGTTATTTGTGTGAGTTTCCAAACAGAATTTTCAATAAATATTATCAGATTTACGTTATATTTGTGTTAATGACAAAAATTACACAATAGGTCAAAACGGAAGAAAGTGTCATTCCTAATCCACTAAGGTAGTCTAAGACTAGATGAGGCTATTCCAATCCCAAGATGGCAATTCAGAGTGGTGATAAGGTGCTTGTATGTACATCCATAACAGTGAATAGAAAATAAATATAAGAAATCTAAATAAAGATGGAGACAAATAGATTACGTGGTTCGGCATGTACATGGGGCTGGGTGGTTCGTTGCTAGCGTTTGACAATAGGGAAGGTCCAGTTGATCCTTTCTATGTGTGTAGGTGGCAGAGCTACCTCTTGGGAGTCTTGGTTTGTGAAATAAGCCTTGGGCAGTGCTCTATTACTGTTAAGGAAAACAAAGGAGTTTTCGTGAGGTTGAGTTTAGTGGTTACCGATGTGCAGGGTGGTTCTAGGATTGTGGTGGTGAGGCACACGGTTTGAGATTTCAATTGAGGGCGGCGATGTAAGGTTCACGGACGACATACATGGACATGGGCAATGATGATGCAATAGTTTAGTTGGCTTCACATTTGGATCAAAGGGTTATTTTTTGGTGTGGAGCAGTGACTGGTGGTTGATTAGCGGCTTCTGTGGTGGTTCGGATAGTCTCCAACTTGGAGTGATGGTTAGCAGCTCACTTTTTTTTTTTGGATAGAAATAGGCTTCATTTCATTCAATGAAACCGAAGTTACAGCTGTGACTAATTAATACAAGAAAAAACCCAGATTACCAGCCAAACTACACATCTGTTAGGAGCTCCTCCGACCACAAATTTGTTTATAACGAACATTGTCTTAACTTCTATAAACTCTCACTTGACAACAGTCAAAAGAGAAAGCGCTCTGTTAAAAAAGAGCTAACCGACCTCTCTTCTAAAGAAGAGAGAGGTACAAACAGATTCCATCCTCTTAAGGGAGAGGAGTACAACCACACTACATCCTCTCAAAGAGGAGGAGTACAATCACCCACATACCTCCTAAGGAGGAGTGAGACTCAAATGCTAGGGACACTTGGTCCAATAGCCTATTTCTTTTTTATTATTAAACCAAAATAGAACACAAAATACTTAGAAAAAGCAATCACAAAAACACTGGCAATAGGGCTATAGCACGTGGGCCCAGTCTAAACAAAAGGACATCCTGTTAGCACGTGGGAGCCCTTAGGATTTCTTCATATTCTGTAGTCGCCACCACCCCTCTCCCTTCGTGTGTCTACCACTGTGAGTCCACCACCACACAAGATTAGCCTCCGCAGGCATCACAAACCACCGCTGCGCAGGAAGCCCATCCATTCCAGTCCGGCGTGTGATCATCTTGCTTCACTGTGCAAGCAGCTCCTTCTGTCCATAACATAGCATCTTCTCTATTTTCCTTGTAGCAAACAGAGCACCTCTGTCCACCTCCTCTGACGTTTGGCTCCGAGAATGAAAACCAGAGAGACCAACATGCTGAAACAGCCTTGCTGTTTTCCTTGCCGATATCTTCGTCCCTCTCATCTTTGATGGAAACCCAGAGAAACCGACGCTCAATCCAACACTTAATCCACTACGAAGGCCAACCACACGTTCACATAAACCCACAATTTGATTTCTGAAGAAGAGGTGGTTGCTAAAGGCTACTGCGCGAGAGACACTTCCAAAGAAAATGCCCTTAAGCCACCATAAGACAGCCGCCCCAAGCCTTATTTAAAAAACCTAAACGCCCATAAAAACAAAAAAAGGAGGAGGGAGGGAGGGGGGAGCAACCGAGGCTCCCACCTCCCTCTTTAGGGTTTTTTTGATTTTTTCTCTCTCGGCTCCTGCTGTTCTATCGGAGCTAAAAACTAGTTGGTTAGCAGCTCACTTGAGTGCATGGAGGTGGTGTTTTGGTGCAGCGAGGATACAAAATGTGACACAAGGGCTACATCTCAGGTTGGACTTATGTTGGTTCTCTTGCTGCCCTTGGTGGTGTACCATTGGGTTGCGGCCGTGACAGTGAAGTGGGCCTTACGGTTTAGGTACTTTACTTGATGTTGATAAGGAGCGGAAGGGCTACTATGGGTGCTCATGAGTCTGGTGAGGTAGCCCTATATATAATGAGAAACAAACAAACTAAGAATCCTACATAATTGTTTAACCTAATGATAATGATTTTATATATGTACAAGAAATATGGCTTAATGTCCCAATTAGGAACCTCTATAGTAGGGTCCTATAATTTTTGTCTAACAACTTTTAATGAATTATTTTATCATTCTTGATGATCTCTTTACAAAATTGTTTTATATGGAAAAAGATAATAACTCTATAGCCTAATTAAGTCTGCAAAAGATATTAAGATACTTGGATTGTCCCTCTTTGATCAAGATCTATTCTTAATGGTAAGGTAATGAAATTCAAATAGAAAGGGGTAAAAATAACAGGCCGAGATAAATCAAGCCCAGCTCATCAAAAGACCACCATCAGGAAGCAAGTGGAAAGAAATAAGGAGGGGACAAGGAAAAGCAGATGTCAGATGGGAAGAAGAGAGAGAGGGAAAAGAGAGTAAACGGAGAAAGAGAAGCAAGAAAATTATACATGCAAGGAATAAGTGGGATAAAGTTGACTTCCTCACTTACCACTGACAAGGACTTGAATAAAAGGGACTTCCAGAAGGTTAAGCGAGGGGATGAGAACAAAAAGGTCATCTTCAAACTCAAAAGAAGAGCTACAAGGTATTATCTTTTCCACAAAAGAGATTTCTAGCCTCCCTTGTATAGAGAAAAATGAGAAACCATGAGAGACAGTAAAATACTCATATTATATTAGATTTTCCTTCTGAATGATCTATGGATGTAGGCACTATGCCTAACCACATCAATGTCTATGTTTCCATCTCAATTTAATTTTTTTGTATTTATTTTCTATTCACTGGTATGGATGTATATATATATATATATAAGGGCACTGTACCACCGCTCTGGATTTCCATTGTGAGCTTCGAACCACCTCATCTATGGGACTGATTTATTTTCTACACCAAAAGTGAGAGAATAATGATTTTCTGGCTTGTGAAACAACTTCTGAATGAGTAGATAAATATTTTCCTAGATAAGTATTCTCAACTTTATGACTCTTGTCTTTATTAATTGCATTGTTGTAAAAATTGGATGAGTAAACCTTTTCTCACCCATGCAGGTAAGAGTATCGTGCACTTAAGTGCATAGTGCATAAAGCACATGCACCCAACATGTAACGCTTGTGAAGGAAATCTCCTTGGTAAGGAGTCCCTTGCCCCAAGAAAATTTACACAGTATAATCTCCTGGGTACATGGTTATATGCACCCATCACACACGACAGTGTGCACAATACACGTAGCACATGCACCCACTGTGCACATAAGTGGCACATAGGTGCACAGTGGATGCATCACTTAACCGTAGCACATGCATCCACTGTGCACTTATGTGCCACTTATGTGCACAGTGCATGTGCTATGTGTATTGTGCACACTGTCGTGTGTGATGGGTGCATATAACCATGTACCCAGCGGCTCCTATGTGGCAGGGTGGTTGCCAGCCACCCTTTATGAATAACTCCTACTAGAGATCGCTCCAATGGACGACATAATAGAACTGATGGAGATTGCTCTGCCTAGTTCAGGTCGTGCAAGGTCCATGGGCCAATGGGATTCATCCCGCCGCCCACATAGGAAATGGTGAACCAATCAACGGCCACCAAGGGAGTCTTCAGAGGTTTTTGTTTCTGGTGCAATAGTCCCTCTTCCCAAACTGCCACAACAGCTGGAGAACCCACAACTGAGGCACACAATAGACACAGTCGATCGAGATGCTCATGGCGCACGACACAGTCATGATCGTCAAGTAGAAAGCCCAGAAGGAGAAGCAAGCAACAGTCTCCTAGTGCATCCTCGCAGTTAAGGAATCAGAGGCTAGTAGGTTACTACCCACCAGCTGTCGACGGGTTGCTAAGGCCGCTAGCGACCACAACTGGACATGCCAGCATAGTGGTCCTCGACAACAGAAAATGTTGGTGGACCTTTCCCACTGGCCTCCTCACTTTCCTCCTTGATCGCGATGAACAACTCGGTCACCTTCCTCCACGGCCACTGTTAGTTCCTTGCCCAAGTTGCTTGGTTGCACTGAGTTTCCCGATCACTGTGAGTTATTCAGTTCATCTCTTTCTCGACCATGCACGCGAGCAACCAACATGCAATGTACATGGCAAGCAACCCCTTGCTCAGTCACTACTTTACTCGCATCACTAGTTACTTGGCCTCAATTCCTTTACCATAGGTTTCCTGATCAAAGCCTACTTAGCTACCACATTTTCTTGGCCACTAAAAAGCAACTTGGTACATGATGTAGCAAGACACAACTAAGAGTTGCTAGACCAATAGAGAATAGCCCCCCACAACTTGATTGACAAATAGAGATCCTCTAGTCACATAATAAAACTAGCTGAACTAACTGAGCTTCTCAGCAACATTCTAGGTCCTCCACCATGACGAAGCCAGAGTGTTCCGATTCCTCTATCACGACGAAGACAGGGTGTTTTATTCGCCTATTGTTCATGCCTCGAGAACAAATGACCAAAAAATTGTCTGGAGATAGTTAAGTTCGTATTGCTATGAAAATGCTCAAAGATGGACAACTTCCCCAGTGGTACACAATCTGGGTTGAAAAAAGGAAAAAGAAGAAGCAACAACCGGCAATGGGCAATCTAAGTCATTCAAGAATCGGCTACAGCGGCTAAATCACCCTGGTTTGTCAATCTCAAACTTGCTATTTAAAATTTCATTTCTACTGACAAATTTCATTTTTGGAGGTTGTCCCCCAAAAACTCTTCAAGGTTCCATGGGAATCTTGGTGGCTACACTGCCCCAGTCTGGCACCACTTGGATATGTTAAATTGTATTCGCCAAAATAGATTGCTCAGTATTGTGGGCACCATAGATCTTTATCATAGCCAAAGCATGGCTGCTTATAGGCCTCGTGAGCACACTTTAAACCCTTGCACGCTATAGCAAAATGATTTAGACTTGCAAATCTCACACTTGTTATTTAGATTATCTACGCTAATCAATTTAGCTTTTTAGTGCCATCAAGCATTGCCTTCAATAAAGTTGAGTCACTGGTCTTGTCACAAACAACATGCAAATAAAAGCCAAGTCACTGGACATGCCGCGAACAACGGTGATGAGAGTCCCTTGATTGCTTTGACCCTTATGCATAAAGTTGGGTCCCTTAACTGCCTCAAACATGGGCAGAGTAAGTCCCTTGGCTGCTCGAACCTCACATGCAACCTGGGTCCCTAGCCTTGCTGCGAACATGGGTGGGAACATGGGTGGCAAAAGCCCCTTGACTGCTTGACCCTCGCATACAAGCCAAGTCTCTAGAGTTGCTAGAAATATGGTTGGTGCAAGTTCCTTGACTGCCTCACCCTTGCATATAAAGCCAAGTCCATCTCGAGCCTACTGTCTTCTCCAACAAACACTAAGTATTGACACTCGTGCCACAACTGCTATCAGCAAGTTATATTAGGAAATGAGCTTCTGAGCTCCACAACTACCTTACACAGGTTACTTTTGGGAAAGAGTTGATGAGCTCAGAAATTGCCTAAGATAGACCAAGGGGGTCGACGGGATCCTTGACTACTTAGCGCGTATTAGTACAAGCAAACTCTAACGTCAATGCCAAAATGGAAAAACCAACAACAATTCACATCAAGGGACAAAAATCCACTAATGACATAAAAACTAAAAACGGTTGGAAGAATATTCACTCCTCACTAGCGATAAATAGACTCATGCAACCTAGTAGGAAAATGGCCATACAAACAAACTCAAAGCCGACCTCAGCGTAGTCGAGCACATCTCTTGCCCAAGTCTAGCTCTGTGCTCGAACCCAATGCGTTTGAGTACATCATTCGTCCAAGTCGAGCTTCGTGCTTATACCCAGTGCTATCGAGTACATCTCCCACCCAAGTCGAGCTCAACCCTTGCAACAAACGTAGCTGAGCACATTTCTCATGTACCTCTCAAAATTGAGATCAACACTCGCACCCAGTGTGGTCGAGTACATCTCTAGCCCAAGTTGAGCTCAACCTTTGTAATTAAAAAAAGTTGAGCATCTCTCCTGTCTACCTCTCCAAACCTAGCTCAATCCTTGCAACCAATGCAATCGAGCACATGTCCCACCTACCTCTTCAAACTGAGCTCAGTGCTCGCAACTAACATGGTCAAGCACATCTCCTGCCTAGCTCTCCAAACTGAGCTCCTTGCTCACACCTAGTGCAGTTGAGTATATCTCGCATCCAAATTAAGCATCGTACTTGCACATAGTGCGGCCAAGTACATCTCCCGCCCAAATCGAGCTCCATGCTTGCACCTTGCGTGGTCAAGTACATCTCCCGATTGACTCTCCAAGCCAAGCTTCACACTCGGAAATCTTCATCACTTAACACAAAAAAACAGAAAATTGGTGACTTGCTCCTAGAATTTTATTTATTTATTTTTTTTTTTGCATTTTTCTACAAACTATCTCTCTCTTGATTGAATCGAGGATTCTCAAAGCCTTCTTATTGAACAAATTGGCATTAAGAATCTCAGGCAACTGAAGGGGATAAAAGTAGTAGGTCCAAATAAACCAAGCTCAACCTATCAAAGGGCCACTATTTGAAGGCAAGTAGGAAGAAACAAGGAGGGGAAAGGAAAAGTAGATGTCAAATAGGAAGAGTAGAGAGAGGGAAAAGAGAGAAAAATGAGAAATGGGGGAAAGCAACTTAGATACGTAAGGGAGGAGTGGGATAAAGATGACTTCCTCATCTACCATTGACAGAGCCTAAAATAAAAGCAACTTTCAAGCGGCTAAGCGAAGGAGATGAGAACACAAAACTCATCTTCAACCTCAGAACAAGAGCTCCAGGATTTTATTTTCTCTAGAAAAGAGGTCTTCAACTTCCATGATATAGTGAAAAATGAGAGATCACGAGAGACTTTAAAATACTTATATTATAGGTGATTTGCCTCTAATCAAGCTATGGATGTAGATCCGTACATGTAACGCTGCAATGACGATTTGTGCCAATGGAAAACCATCGTAGCCATGCTGCCTAGCCCCTCCCTCACATTATCATCAGCATAACAATATTGTTACCCAAAAGCCCGTTGTCCTCCATCATGAATGCAACTCAATCATAGCTAAGCATAACATGACCACCTTTACGTAAACACACAACTTGAACTCTCTTTCCCCTCCATGTGGTAAAGCTCTCTCTCTCTCTCTCTCTCTCTCTCCCCCCCCCCCTTCCAGTCTCTCATTGTATGCCATTTAGGCCATCTATTCTTCAAGGAGAAATATTTTAGCCATAAAGAGATTCGACAAAAAATAAATCAACAAACTATCGTGGTTTGATGGGGTACGTTAGATTATAAAATTACTTTTATTGTAAAGTAGATCTAAACTACTTATGAAATCATGTTAGTTTGTGAATTTACTTTTATAGAATCTTTTTGTAGCTATTATAGTTGTCTTCTTCAAATCCTAATTTGAAACCATAAAACTTGAGACACGTACAAGTAATGCTCAAGATTATTTTTTAAGTATAATTACTTATATGCCCCCGATTCATTAGTCACTTGTAGTCTCGGTTTAGGTTATTTTGGGTCCAAGGAAAAAATAGACTATTTGAAAGTTAATGATGTTATGGAGATTGAGAAATCAAAGTTGGATTCATAAATACGAGGTTTAAGACTTTAATGTTGATACAAGGTTTAATACGATTTTAGGGTTATGATAATTTTAGGCTTTATGAGAAATAGGTCGTACGTATTTAGTTATTAATTGCAATTACGTGCTTAATTAAAAATTAATTTATATACGATTGACATCTTATGCAAGTTATGTGCCTATTTTATAGTCACGATTAATATTCGCTTGGCACACTATTGTAAGAAAATTCATAGAAGTTAAAATGTTCAAATAAGCGGTGCTCATATAATAGAATTTTTCAAAAGTTGACAGAGGTTGGTTTTGTGAACAACTTGCATTTTTTGTTATGAAAACTACCTCAGTCATTTTCTAAACTATTCATCGTATCTGAACAAGAAAATGAAATATTTTTCTATTACAATCATTGTAGAAGAGTAAATATGAAATATAAAATTTATATATGATTGATCATATGACATTTATCTACTCAGCACTCTATTATGATATAATATTGCATCTTATAACCCTCTGCCATGAGACTTTGTTTCACCTTCTATTCTGACCCTACCATGGGTGTAAAATCATGGCCTCTATTATTATGTTGGTATGAATATCTTTGCTTATGAGTGAACCCACTTTGGAGACAAAGTGGTTTTCTGTGTCATATTTTTTGTGTGCACACTTGACGTGCCAAATTTAGAAAGGGAGGACTTCACTTCTTTTTCTGCTCAGGTTGGCTATCGGAGATAGCACAACCCTTTCCTGAGGGTTAAATATAGTCTTTATTATGTTATGATGTTGTTTCAGTTATGCTTATGCCAAAATTGTTTTGCCTATATTGTTATTATAAATAAGTGTTTATGAAATATTACTTTGTTATTTTTTAGATTCTATTTTGTTCTATATTTTGTAACTGGTTCATGTTTATACACTAGTATCGGTTTGTTGCTTATTGAGTCAATGGACTCACCCCTTCATCTTCACTATTTTTTTTTTCAGTTGACTTTGATGGCTGTGACAACTAGAATAGATGGTATGTGACAAAATTATAAGCAAAATGTGAGATAAGTGTTAGGTGGCATAGGTGGATTTGGCTAAGTTGAAAATTTTTGCCAATGTTTTATTTAGTTTATTTGAAATAAATTTTTAGACATTTGATTTTGAATGAAATTTTCTATTTAAGTTCTCATTATTATGGATTTCAGATTAAAGGGTTCACTCCGAGTATGATGCATATTATACATATATATATATATGTGTGTGTGTGTGTGTGTGTGTGTGTGTGTGTGATACAACATTGCATCAAAATGTTAGTTCAAGTGACAATGATGGGTACCAAGGTGGACCGAGTCTTAAAGATCCTTGCAAGTTTCAAATGGGACAATTACAAAATTAAGAGCTACGAAAAGTAAGGAAGTAATGCAATGATTGGTGCAATTAATTTGGGATGAGTCTAGTAAGAGCCCAATATTCAAGATGGGTTTGAGAGAATGAGATCCAACTTTCATCCACGTGATACAAGTTATAGAAGACACGACTTATGATTTGTTGAATATTTAAGTTTGAGTATGTTGGGCCCAAATATGTTTTATGTTTTATGAACTAGGGTTTCAAGAGAAGTTTTTAAGGGTAGTTTAGGGATTGTTTTAATTTTCAGTTGGGGTTTCTTTTGAGAATGCCTTGTATTTCACCTAGGGGTATTTTGGAAAAGATTCTTAAATTTTTAGTTTAGGGTTTATCTTGTTTAGGGGAAGGGTACTGTAGCGTGATACTATTCACGGTACTGTAGTGTGTCACTATTCACTCAAGGGCATTTGTGGAATATGGGGCTTTATTTCACCTAGGGTTTTGTGAGGTTTTAGTTTAAATACTCTTTATTTCCTCATTTTGAAATTTATGAGAGTTTCTTAAAATTGATTAATTTTATTCATTGTGAGTTGACTTTATCTCATCTTGTTCTTGACTGAACTTTTAAACTTATCAAAAGTAAATCACAACCTTTGTGGCGTTCCTCCTTTATAAACTAGGTTTTGGATACAGGTTCTTGAAAGGAGTTCCTCAACGGGTCTATGTTCTTCCATCTATTGACTTAATTTTGGCTTTATTAGGTGAGTTTCCAAATTGATTGTGGGTTCAAATGATTCAAAAATTTCAATTTTGCGGGTTCACATCAGATAATATATATTATAAGAGTTATTCAACTCAATAGCTTTACACCTAGGCATGTGCAGAAAAACTAAAAACCAGGTCCGTCCAAACAGCCCGACCCTACAAAATCAATTTAAGTTAACTTTCAGATCGAACCCATTAAACTTCAGTTTCAACTTGCACAACCCAACCTATTTTAAATTACCTTAAGTTTGCAACTTACAGACCAAACCCTAGTCAGCTTGCCCTCCCCATTCTCTTCTTCATTAGTCGCGCCTCCCATCATCACCTATGTTCTCCTCTATTTCCAACATGTCTTGTTGCTGCTGGCAGTTGTGCCTTGGAGAGGCTCAATATGGGAGTGAGGATCATGGTGGCTGTTTTCTCTTCCGCTTGGTGCTGAGTTGTAAATACACGGGGTTGGATGGTTGTGCAATAGGGGCATGGGTAGAGCATTAGTAGGTTTGGTCTTCTTCATCCATGGTTAATTGTTGGCCTCTACGTGTGATTATTCAAGGGTGATGGAGGCTCACGGTGCAATAGCTACCAAACGGGAAACAACTGGAGTTTTGGTAAGTCCTACTGGACACAAATATCTTCACGAGATACAAAAGCTATCAAGTGGGCTCTTTTGGCTGATTGATTGATTTGCCAAAACTTTTCAAGAAAGTTTTTTGTTTTTTTTGACAAAATATTTCTTTCTTTCTAGAGAAAATCTAGAAATCAAATCCATTCATCGTTGCCTCTATTTTCTATTTCCTCTATTATAGGTTTGAAGTATCTTTTTACTACCACACTATTCGTGTTGTTGAAGGAAGAGAAAGACTTGATTAGAAGAGTTATGGACAAAATGGTGGAAAGAACAGGAATTTTGATAAGTCCCCTTGGACACAAATATCTTCATGAGATACCAAAGCTATCAAGTGAGCTTTTTGGCCGGTAGGTTAATCTGTCAAAATTTTCTAAGAAAGTTTCTTTATATATATATTTCTTTCTTTCTAGAGTAAATCTAGAAATCAAATTCTCATTGATAGCATACCACAAACCTAGGTTTGATAACCATATTTGTTGTAATGGGGTGGGGTTGTCACCTCGAAGAAAAACTTCTTGCTTAAAAAATGTTTTTTTGTTTTGTTTTGGGACAGAAGATATATAAGGGAGGGAAGATAGAGGATTTTATGGCTGCAACTAGAGTTTTCCTAGCTCCAGCAAGAAGCCATATATCTTTATCATATATAAGACCATTGGGCATACTTTTGCTACGTATATGAGTAGTTTCATATAATCCATAAGAATTAGGGATGTTGTTTTGTTAAGGAAACATGTATCTTAATAACTTTTGTACTGTAGCTAGTTTGTTAGTTACAATGCTAGAACTTAAAATCATATTTAACAAAACCATTTTTCTTTATGTAAAAAGAATAAAAAGCTTTTATAAATAGAACTAATCTTCCCCTTTTTGTTCTTTGTTTATTTCTAGTGTTGCATATTTTTCTCTCTTCATTGCATGTCTAGGTCCTAACAATTGGGATTATTATTGTTTCCTCCTAACATGTTAAGATTAATACAGTTGAGTATATAATTTGATGAATTGATATGGATTCTGCATTCCAGGCCCAAGATTTTAGGCAATAGGGAACTCAGATGAAAATGAACATGTGGCTCCAAAATATGAAGATTAAATTGATTGTTTTGGGTATCATCATTGCCTTGATTCTAATCATTCTTTTAAGGACTTCCCAGACACTTCCCCACCGGCATGCTAATTCCAATTCCATATCCACCTTGAAAATCCTTGTTCTTAGGTCTTTGATGTATTGCATTTCGACATACCCACTATTAAGACTGAGAAAATAGACTACTCCACACACACGTATATGCTTGATATGTTTTTTGATCTTTTGATTATTGTCTGCATGTACTTATTATGGGAGTCTCTAGCAAGCATGCAAATATAGTAGTGGAGCTCTCATCAAAGAGTTTGTGTACACTGCAGATTTCCCAATAACACCAATAGAAGTATAATACAAATAATAAGATTAGGAAAAAAATACAAATAAGATTAGGGAGCAATGCTCAAATTAAAAATAGTTAAAAAGACAACTGTGTTGAAACATGATGGTTCATATGGTAAAGTTTCATTGAGCTTTAAAAAAAAGGAACCAAACCCGAAATTGTTGGGTCAAGTTAAAAAAACCACATTTTGGTCGGGTTGCAAGCCTACCTATACCACACACCTTGTTGAGGGAAAAAATAAAAATAGTTGTGTGGTGTAGGGCTGCAGAATAAAATTTTCAATATTATAATTCTTGATGTGGTTGAGTACATGAAAAGAAGGTAGGTAATTGGAAACTTGACTTGCAATCTTGGAATTGAAGTTTTACAATCTTCTTCCACAAGGTATAAGTTGCAGCTGGTTGGATGCGGCTAAAGCAACTACTTTATCTCAAGCTCCCTCCTCATGAATTGAATAGGAAAAGGAATATGATTGCGAATTAAACATGATAGATGTGTTTAACAAATTGTCAATTGCCATTCAACCCTACGTACGGGTACTTTTTTTTTTGGTAAAATCATAATATATATATATATGGAAAATGATGGTACTCTTATTGCTCATTCTTACTACTTGGCGTTACAGCTAGAATTTTTTATTTTAGTTTTACTTAATGATTAAGGAATTCATTTTTTAATAATATTATGATTTTTTTATTTATTTAAAAATGTTAAAATATACAAAAAAGAAAAAAAAAAACTACAATTACAATTAACGCTAGCTCCTAGCGTAGCAACATGCATATATATATATACTAGGTTGGAGTAACGTATAAATTACATTTGTCTAGTTAGGCGAGATAGGGTTTTTAATATAGAAAAATATGATTTTTTACAAAAGAAAATTAATTAATGCATAACAAAATAAATTTTAGGAAATATTTTTAGATAATGATAAGTTTGTGAAGTATAATATCTTTCAATAGGTATATTCTGGCCGAATAGCACAATGGTTAATCTACGCCTGTAGTTAAATTATATTTTAGTTTAAAATCAAATATATAACATTAGATATATACTTGCAGGTATTACGTACATTTGGATTATTTTTTTTCCTCTTGTCTATTTTTTCTAGCCTGTATGTTTGTTTTTTTTTTTCCTTTTTACAAAATAAACGGATACTATATATAGAGATGAAAGGTTACAAAGTAGGAAAATTGTTTACTAACGTGTATGTAATTTTGTTTTTTTTATTCTTTTTTTTTTTTCTTTTGAGATATGATAACTATTTTAGTAAGTATTTTGAAACTACTTTTATTACTTCATGTTTTATATCACAAAATATTAGTAATTAATGTGATTGCAATATATATATATATGTTCCGATCAGTTCACGTATATAGAAAAATAAAAATATCAGCTAGGTAGCACATCCTTTTTTTTTTTTTTTCTAGTCATCAACTAGCAATATGATCTTTGTGCTTATAAATTAATTCTTATGCTTTGCATGCATGTCTTTTAATTCGCAATTAATACTTGCGGTATTAGAAGATCAATGGAAAAGTAAAAGTAAAAGTAAAACTTTTTATTAGTTTAAAAGTAAAAGTAACTCAGGAGCAAAAATATAACTACACAACTAGGGTTGTAAAACGGTCGGTCAAGACCGGAAAAACTGACCGGACAGATTGATTTGGTCCGGTCCGGACTGGACCGAAAAATATAGGATTACGGTTCGGTCTATGATTATTTGGACCGAACTAGTTCGGTCCGGTCCACAGTCCATGATTCTATGGATCGAAGTGGACCGGACCAACCGAATTAAAATTATATATTTTTATTTTTTATATATATTATTTTATATAATTAATTATGTAATTTTCATCTAACCTATTCCCATTTATAATATAAAATTTTAAATATGTAATTACAAAATAATATTCTATTAATTAAGTAGTGTATATTATCAATTAATTATAACCAACTCACTATTAACTAATTACTAACATCTGCATTTATATCTAATTAAAGTTATTAGATAAATGTTTTGTAAAATACCTAAATTGTAAGTAAATATAAAATAATTGGTAAATTATAAATTAACTAACCTAATACGAATTCCCCGTTATGTATATAGTATATATATATTATAATTTATATATAAATATAATTTATAATTTAGAATATGTATTATATATGTATATATAATTTATAATATGTATCATTGACCATATAAATTTTTTTTTTTAATGAGTTAGTTGCATAATCTATATTAATAATTTACTTAATTTTAATTTAGTAATTTAAATAAAATATTTAATTAATTTATTTAGAAAAAAAAGAATAATTAGATCGGACCGAATAGACTGACCGAATGAGATCGGATCGAATACAGACCGGACTGAATGGACTGACTAGATGTTTGGTCCGGTCCGGTTCGGAAAAATGATAGACCAAAAAAATTATGGACCGAATTGGATCAGATCGAACCCAACTAGACCGGACCGTTTTCACCCTTATATATAACAAAAAACAAAAAATTACTGTTTATTACTATTTATGTATGGTAAACACTTAATAGATATATATATATATATATGTACCACGATGAATAGAAAATGAAAATCCTTAATTTAAAGCTGACTAGATCATGACTCTTACACCACTTTTTTCAACTATTTTCTAGTAAAAGCCGGTCAATCCGAGCTAGCTAGTCTTTCAGGACGTAGAAGCTCTGTGGTATGCCAACTGCTTTCCTGAAACTGGAATGCACTTGATTAGCCAACCAATCGGCCATGACAAAGCTGCGAGTCCAATGCAAGCACCCCTGGAGAGAAGCAGGGGAGGAGAAGAAAGAAAGAAGAAAAATAAAGAAGAGAAAGAGAAAAGGAAAAGTGGAGACAAAGGAATAAGGAGAAAAAAAAAAGGAAAAGAAATGCAATCCAGTCTTTTTAATTTAAGTTATAAAATTGATATAATGAAAATTATTTTTAAAATAATAAATAAAATAAAATAATTTAAATATAGTGACCAAATAAAATAAAATAATAAAATCCAATAACATATAAATTTTAAAACCAAAAAATAACTAATTTAAATTAAAAATAAATTTAAACACAAAACAATAATTAATAGTAAAAAAACACATTAAAATAAATTTCACAATTTAAAATTCATAAAATAAATCCAATGAAAATCTAATAAATTTAAAACAAGAGAACTAATTTTATTTAAATCAATTAAATAATCTTTCAATAAAAATACATATAAAAATAGGATATCACATTTAGTGTTTTTGTATTTCAATTGTCAATATTTTTAATCTGAAATTCTATTTTTAATTTTAAACTTGACATGATGAGCAATATCTAGTGCAATGAGCAAAAAAAATTCGATTTTTTATTGAATAATGAATAAAAAATTATAGTTATCTAGTGTATATTTATCTAATTAATAATTTTTTTATTTATTTATACTTTATGTAATGAACAATACCATTTAATATATCTAATGTTTTTATATTTCAATTCTCAATCTTTTTTAATTTGAAATTCAACTTTTAATTTGAAAACAGTTCATGCTTGAACATTAATGACTATCATTCGAATGTTAGAACGAATAACTTACATGTTTGCACGTAAGTGGGTTTACCATTCGAACGTACGTGAACCGTTCGAACATAACATTTTGTACGTTTGCATGTACCCATTCCAGAACAACATCTTATGAATTACGTTTGAACGATACATTATCATCGTTTAAACGTATAACCATTTTTTGTCCATTTTTAGTGACGGTTTCAGGATTGCTACAAATTCTAAACCGTCACAAAAATTCAATCGTGTTGTAGTGATTAGGAAAAAAAAATACAAATAAGAGTTATATATAGCATTCAATTTTATATTGGAAGAAATCCACAAATTTTTGGGATCAATGCACGAATAAAAATGGTTGAAATCCCAACTAGTATGGTTCATATGGTAAAGTTTCGTTGGGCTTTTACCATAAAAAAAGAAAAAACTAGGTAATTGGAAACTTGGTTTGCAATGTTGGAATTGAATTGAAGCCGATTGGATGCAGCTAAAGCAAGTATTTTATCTCAAGGTTCCTCTTCATGGATTGAATATGAAAAGGAAAATGATTGCAAATTAAACATATCAAGATATGTTTAACAAATTGTCAATTGCCCATCAACCCTACGTACAGGTACTGTTTTTTTGTAAAATCATAATATATATAAATATATATATATATGGACACTGTAAGAAAATTAGTCAGTTGTGAGTTACAAAAAAATAAATAAATAAATAAATAAATAGAATTAGTTATTATTATTGCATATAATCCGTCATTTTTCTTGAAATAGGAGTACGTACTATAATTAAAAGAAAATGAAAATCATTAATTTAAAGCTGACTAGATCATGACTCGCAGTACCACTTTTTTCAACTCTTTTCTGGTGAAAGCCGGTCAATCCGAGCTAGCCTTTCAGGACGTAGAAGCACTGTGGTATGCCAACTGCTTGCCTGAAACTGGAATGCACTTGATTAGCCAACCAATCGGCCATGACAAAGCAGCGATTCCAATGCAAGCACCCCACTGCCCCCAATCCAGTCTCTCAGTACTGGCAAACCTCCTCAGAAACTCCACCATCACAAGTTGAAGAACTATTGTAATTCCAATAATTGCCAAGAACAATTTGTTATTGAGTAGACCCAGGAATATATTCTTCTTCTCTAGTTTCCTTGAATTGAATTCGTTGAAGACTTGGCAGAGGACAAAAGTATTGAAAATAAGGGTGCTCTTAACCTTTTCATCTACACCAAAGATGGATCTTCCTTTGAATTGTAAAACCAGTAAGATAATTACCTGATACAAAGCTTGAGCTATGAGATTCCTCCACATGATTAGGGTTATAAGTGGTTCTGATCGGCCAACAGGTGGCTTTGCCATGAGATCGTTGGTGGGCTTATCAGTAGCCAAGGCTAAAGCTGCCAAGGTATCCATTATAAGGTTCACCCATAGTAGCTGCACTGTAGTCAATGGAACCTTCCCGGATGAAACAGCTGCAACAAAGTTGATGACAAGGGCGGCTGCGTTCACCGTGAGTTGAAACTGAAGGAACTTTTGAATGTTGTTGTATACACACCTTCCCCACCTCAACACTGTCACCACAGAGGTGAAGTTATCGTCCAGGATCACTATATCTGAGCTTTCTTTTGCAACCTCAGTTCCTTGGATTCCCATGGAAAGTCCAATGTCTGCTTCCTTTAAAGCTGGCGCATCATTTGTTCCATCACCTGTAACTGCAACCACATGGCCTTTTCGCTTTAAGCATTGTACCATCAAAAGCTTGTCGAAAGGGGATGACCTGGCCATTACATGGATTCTATTGATCTTTTCCATTCTCTCCTCGGGTGAGTAATTTCTAAATTGTACTCCTTCAATTACAGCTTCATTATTTAGATTCCCATCTGGATTAAGAATCCCACATTCAATAGCTATAGCCCTTGCTGTGTGCACATTGTCACCTGTGATCATTTTGATATGAACTCCAGCGGCTTTGCAGGATTCCACAGCTGTCTTGACTCCTGGCCGACATGGATCCTTCAAGCCAACCAACCCTAAGAATGTGAGTCCATTTTCTTCAAGATTCTTAGGAACCTCTCCACGTTCATCTACCCTTTCTTTGTGGGCAAAGGCAATGCATCGGAGGCTTTTGGCTGCCATGTTTTTAATAATAATCTCGAACAGTAGTCTTTCTTCCTCATCCAGGGCTTTCAGCATCCCGGCCCTGTCATAGAAGCTTGAACACAAAGCCAGTACCATCTCAGCTGCTCCCTTCCAGTGAGTATGCATGGTGTTATCGCTCTTCCTCTTCATCAAAACCCCGCTTCTCTTTTTCTCTGAATTAAATGCCTCAACACGGATTGTCTCATAGTTCTGCTTAACTTCTTCCATATTCATTCCCAAATCTAACACTGCCCATGAAAGTATTGCTTTCTCAGTTGGGCTACCAGAAATTTCAAGAACTGATGCAGAATGTGCTTTGTAAATTTCACCAGTTGTGTTTAAAGCAACTGCTTGTTGGAGTAGCTTGTGAACATTACTTGCCATATCCAAAGATGTATCATCATTCACTTCTTTTCCAAGCCAAACCTCGGTTACTTTCATTTCGTTTAAAGTAAGGGTTCCCGTTTTATCGGTGCAAATGATTGTGGCCGACCCCATTGTCTCACAAGCAGATAGTTTTCGGGCCATGGCATGATCAGTCATCATGCGTTTCATTGAATAAGCCAGCGTTAGAGTGACGGCCAAAGGCAAGCCTTCGGGAATAGCCACCACGACGATAGTGACAGCAGCAGCAACAATTCCCACAACTGAATTCATAATATCCCCAGAGTCTGTCTGGCTGCCATTGAATTCCCTTTTTCCCATGTCATCTTTCGTATTTCCTGTGAAGTATCGAACAAGGAGAACTAAAAGAACAAGTGCAGCCACCGACAATCCAACCTTCCCTATATATGAAGACAGCTTGTTGAGGCGAGCTTGCAACGGCGTCTCCTCATTCAAGTCGCGGTTTATCGAACTCATCATCTGGCCCCATGCAGTGTTCATGCCGACAGAAGTGACCAGCATGAAACCAAAGCCATCAGTCACCTTCGTGCCTGACAACATAAAAGGAGTCCTTTCATTGATCTCAATGTGGTCGCTTTCACCGGTCATGCTTGACTCGTCCACCTTCAAGGAATGCCCTTCCAAGAACAAACCATCTGCGGGAATCTGACCACCAATCTTCAAATACACAATATCACCCACAACAACTTCAAAGATCGATATTGGTCGGCGCCTCCCATCTCGCACAACTTCCACTGTTATATCGCTACTCTTTTCTGAAAGCTTCTGAAATTGCCTTGATTGTCGAAAATTGGTCACCGCTGACACAATGACAACCAAAAAGACTGCAACAATAATGCTTCCACCATCGTACCACCCATCTTTCCAGCCATGTTGTTTGATACCGAAAGCAAGCGAGAGTACAGCACACGCGACAAGTATAAGAATTATTTTATCTTTAAATGCCTCTAACAAGAAGCTAAGAAATCTTTTTGCTCGTGGCTTTGGGAATTTATTAATACCGAAAACATTCTTTCTTTGAATAAGATCTGCCTCGCTACCATTAACACCATCTTTTACATCAGTTCGAAGAATTAAGACAATTTCTTTAACCCCTCCAAACTGACTCAAAGATACAAAGTTTTTGTCCCTTACCATCTCAGCAAACGTATTTGGATCCGCGTTGAGAAATGTAGCGGGCTGGTCGGCCGAGGAAATAGCCTCGTCGATAGGCGGTTGCACCTCGATGGCAACGCAAGAGAGGGAGCGCAAAACAGGGCCCTTCTTGTCAAGAACTAATTTCTTGGAAATAGAAGTAAGAGCCGTTGTAAAGTTTATGACCGTGAAAGCCAAACGCCACCTTCTTCTGTGGGTCTTCGGGACAGACCAACCAGCTTCTTGATCATAGATAGCTATCTCCGCAGGCCTTCGCAACCTCATGGCGGAAACGAAATTGGACGATAAGAGTGAAAGAGAGAGGGTTTTGGGGGAAATTAGAAATTATCAGTAGTATTAGTAATAGCCAGTAGAGAAGTTATGTACCAACGATCATAATTTCTTCAAGATATAGTGGTTACAAAGCGCCACTGGCCCAGTATCATGATCACGAAGTTTCATGCAGATCAGATCATCAGAAGCTTCAAGGTAGTTTCGTATGACCCCATCCCTTTTATCAAACAAACAAACAAAAAGGTATTTTCATTTTCTTTTATTTCTTTTACTTAATGATTAAATAAATATTTTTTTAATAATATTATAATTTTTTTAAAACAAATATTTAAAAATATTAAAAAAAATACATATAAAAAAATCCACAAAAACACACAAAATCAACTAGGGTAACTCCCAGCAATGGTGGCTGTACAGCCACCCTTTTTTTGAAAGAAAAATTATTTATTAGATTTTCATTCAAAAAATATTTTTTCAGAAAATTTTTGGTTACCATAATAATTTATACAAAATTTGAAATATACCGATCTAAATGAATCCATCTAAAAAATTACATAAAGTTTTATAATAGAATTTACTTTTTTTCAAAACGCTTGCACGAAGAATTGATTGTTCCTAACTGCATTACTCCTCTCCTGATCTCCTCTCAAATACTAATGACGTATAATATTATCAAATACTTTCAACCTTTTTCTTTAATAAAAAATAGATTTCATTTTATTCATAAAGGGAGTTATATATAATTGTGACTCGTAACTATAAGGAAAAATTCATATTACAAATTAAACTATTCATAAATTAGAATTTTTTCACGTACAATATTTTTTTATAATGGTCATTGTCTAAACCTTTTAACTTTAATATAAATCTCTTTAATAACAAAACCTTCTGAAAAAGAAGAGAAGGTTCTTATGACCAAAAAGTCCTATTTTCGTATTATTTTATCTAACATGAATAAACAGAACAAAACAATTACTAAAATTTGAAATACATAAAAAATCAAAGTAGTCTGACCAAAGAGTCTGTAGTGACACGTGAAGGACACTGCAACGGTTAAAGAGAGTATCATAATGGAAGATTCGAATTTCACCTCAACAAACGTCTAGCACTGGAATTGATGCTTATAATGAATATTTGTGTTAACGTCTTTCTTGGAATTAGCGTCTAAGGATATATATTTCGCTTTTTATTGTGCTTCTTATTCAAGTAACGTTTTTAAAATTTTGTTATATATAAATAAAATTACATATTAATTTATTATTAATATTAATTTTTTTTATATTTAAAATTTAAATTAATAAAATCTATTTTATAACTAATCACATTAAATTCATATATATATATATATATTAATACACAATTTTTTTTATATAAGAAATCTACAAACTTCATTCATAAAACAAGCATTACAATGATGAATCAACCCAAATAGCTTGAGATATACATTTTGGAATAACATCCCATCATAGAACTATATCATCAAGATGCCATGCAAACTTAGTTAGATTATGTGCTACACCATTAGACTCACGGCCTCTATATTGAATAGACCAAGCTGGAAAAGAGGATAGAAGGGTCTTGATTTCATGAATAAGAGAACTCCATAGGGTTGAAGATCTTCCATCCTTTTTTAGTTCTTCAATAACAAGAAGTGCATCACTTTCAATTTGAAGCTCAGCAATACCTAGAGGAATACACAATTGAATTCCTCTCGAGATAGCAATGAGCTCTATCTCCATTGGGTCAGCAAGAGCATCTTCTGGTTTACTAGCAGCAAAAGTCACTTGTCCCTTATCATCTCTTAAAACCACACCTTTACCAGATCGACATTGATCACTAAAGATTGCTCCATCCATATTAAGCTTCAATGAACCTGCAGGAGGTGGCTGCCATCTGCAACTATACTTCTGTTTTCTCTGTTGTGCTTCATGTACTGCAGTATGTTCCTGATATAAGGTGAGAGCATGCTGAATGACTTGGTCTGTTGTCAGTAGGTTGTTTTCAAACATCTTTTGATTTCACCTATACCATAAGCCCCAAGCTATTAAGAAGAACTTCTCTAACTCCCCTACCTTTTTACTTTTCAGAACTAATAGAGCTAAGTGCAGACAGTCCACTCTAGGAAATGAATCTGTTATGATAGGGAAGAATTGATTCCAACTATCTCTTATTAGAGGACAGTAAAATAGAGCATGATTTAAATCCTCCTCTTCTGTATGACACCATTGACAAACAGCATTATCAATCACTTTCCGAGCTTTAAGATTCTGCAATGTAGGTAGAATATATTTACATGTCCTCCATGCAAATACTCTCACTCGATGAGGTATATTAAGCTTCCATAACTTCTTCCATAGTAGATTTTGGTCTGTAGTAGTTGAACTTTCAGCTTTGTTACTATCTGTATCCATGGAGTGAAAAAACTGGTAAGCACTTTTGACAGAATATAGCCCACTTTTCTCATGTTCCCATACCAGTGAATCAGAAACATCCTCAGAAGACAATCTGATAGAAAGCACCTCATTTGCCTCCCTTGCTGGAATCAAGCTTTTGACATTCTCTATGTCCCATCTTCTTGGATTTTGCATCATCAAAGATGCCATAGAATCATCCCTCTTAGAAACTGAATCAGTTGCAGTTATAGGAGAAGCAGGTACCAACTTGTGATTTGGAAGCCAATAATCTTCCCAGATATTAATAGATAAACCATTTCCAACACGCCACCTACATCCCTTAAGGAGGTATGTTTTAGCTTCCCAAATACCTTTCCAAACAAAAGAAGGTGTGCCACCTAACATTGAATCTTTAAAACTAGAAGTAGGGAAATATCTAGCTTTAAAAATTCTATGAAGAAGAGATGATTCCTAAGTCATAACCCTCCATCCTTGCTTAGCTAAAGGGGCCATATTAAACAACTGTAAATTCTTGAATCCCAATCCACCACTAAGCTTTGACTCACACATTTTCTTCCAGCTTAACCAACATATTTTCCTTTCATCTGATTTCTATCCCCACCAAAACCTTGCCATCATCCCTTCTAAATCAGAACATAAAGACCTTGGTAATTTAAAACAGCTCATAGTGTATGTTGGTATAGATAAGGCCACAGCTTTGAGTAAAATCTCCTTTCCCCCTTGTGATAAAAGCTTCTCTTTCCACCCTTGCATTTTGGGCCAAACTCTATGTTTTAAGGTTGAAAAAGCTTGATATTTACCTCTTCCAACCATAGTTGACAAACCAAGGTATTTATCATATTGTTGAAACTGGTGCACTCCCCAAAACTGCATAATCTCATCCATCTGGGTCTGATTTACATTCTAACTGAAGACCATGGAGGTTTTCTCACGATTAACCTTTTGACTAGAAGCTTTTTCATAGATGTCCAGCTGATGTTGGAGATTTAAGCATATTTGCATATTAACTCTACTAAACAGGACCACATCATCTACAAATAACAGATGATTTAGCTTGGGGCCCCCTCTGCAAACTCAAATGCCTTTAACTTGATTATGGGAGTTAGCCTGATCCAACAATAGAATTAAACCTTCAGTACATAGTAGAAAGAGATAGGGAGAGATAGGATCTCCTTGTCTCAACCCACGAGTTGGATATATAGGTCCCTTTGGTTCTCCATTTACAAGAATAGAGAAAGAAACTGTCTGAACACAAAACATAATCAGCTTCACCCATTTTTCACTAAACCCCATCTGTTCCATCACTTTCTGAAGAAAACACCACTCAATCCTATCATAAGATTTACTATCCAATTTTAGTGACATAAAGCCATCCTTCCCTTTCCTCTTCCTTCTCAGAAAATGAACCATCTCATAAGCAACTAGCACATTGTCAGTAATAAGTCTTCCAGGAACAAAAGCTATTTGAGATGGTGAAATGATAGCAGGCAAACACATCTTCAATCTATTGGCTAGAATCTTTGAAATCAATTTGTATATCACATTACATAGACTTATTGGTCTATAATCTGACACTAACTCAGGGTTTTTTCTCTTTGGAATCAGGGTGACATAGGTGTGGTTGATGATAGATGGAAAGCAACCATTATTCAATGCATGAAGAACTGATTCAGTAACATCCTTGCCCACCATTGACCAGCATTTTTGATAAAAGAGGGGACTCATACCATCTGGACCAGGTGCCTTTGTTGGATGCATCTCATTTAAAGCCCTCTTTACCTCATCTTCTGAAAAAGGCAAATCCATTGGTTCAACCATATCAGATGTTATTCTGCTTGCCAGACCTTGTAAAAAGCCCATACTTCCCACTTCATCAGCAGCTTTAAAGAGAGAGTTAAAATAAGCAAGAATAATTTTATCTCTTCTTTCATTATTCTGCCAAACTCCATTCGAATCCTTCACTTCTTTTATCCAATTCTTCTTCTTTCTCTGTGTTGCCTTATGATGGAAGTACATTGAGTTTTTATCACCATCAGCTAACCACAAGGCCTTGGACCTCTGTTTCCACATTATCTCATTTCTAGTTAACCATTTTTGGACCTCATTTCTAGCTTCTTGTAGCTTCTTTCTGTTATCAGAAAGAGGGAATGCCTGATGTGCCAAACATAGCTAATCTTTTGCCTTTTTTAACTTCCTTTGCACATGACCAAAAATAGTTTTATTCCACACTGTAAGTTTCTCCACACAGTGTTTAATTTTCCTCATTACAAGGCTCAAATCTTTCCTTCCTTCAACGCCCCTCCAAGCCTCTTGAATTACCTGTTTACAGTAAGTAGCATCAACCCACATTGCTTTAAATCTAAACAATTTCTTTCTTGGACCTTGTGCACTCCCTACTGTAAGATTCAACATTATTGGCACATGGTCAGAATAAGCTATAACCCCATGAATAACAGAAGCCATTGGATAAAAAGAATGCCACTTCAAATTTGATAAGAACCTATCCAATCTTTCACTAATACAATGAGCCCTTTCCTTTCTGTTACACCAAGTAAAAGGAGTACCATTAAATCCCAAATCATGTAAATGACATTCATCAATAACATCCCTAAAAGCCTTCATTTATCTATCAGGTTTGTCTCTACCTCCACTCTTTTCAGCATTACTTAGAATCTCATTAAAGTCTCCCAGTATCAACCAGCCTTTGTCACTAGGAACCAGTAATGTTCTCAATAAATTTCAGGACTCATGCCTCTTGCTCACATCTGGATTGCCATAAAAACCAGTTAACCACCATGACTCAACATTCTCCTTCTCCTTAGTAACTTTTGCATGTATGTGAAACTTAGAAAAAGTCTGAGTTTCCACCTTGAATCTGTTATTCCAGAAAAGAGCAATTCCTCCACTTTTGCCTTCACAACTCACAGCAAGACAATTTTGAAACCCCAACTTATACTTCATCCTTTCCATAACTCTTGCATTAAGTTTTGTCTCTTGAAGAAACAAAATATCAGGAACTTTACTTCTGACCAAGTCAGAAAGGGCCTGAACTCCCACTGGGTTCCCAAGCCCACGGGAGTTCCTACTTATAAGACTCATTGTTACTGGCAGGGCTGTTGCACAACCACTGCCGATCCCAATATAGAGTTACCTTTTTTATTAGAACCATTCTTAATACAGCAATCATGATCAGTAGAAAGAGTAATAAACTTACCTTTCTTAGATGCTGGGATAAGAGATTGATCCATAGGCAAAACATCCCCTGATCTTTTTCTAGCTATAGACCTCTCCAATGGTTCAGCAGGTAAAAAACTCCCTCTGGCCTTCTCCTTCCAAGAACTTCGTGTATGCCTTCCTTGCTGTGTTAAAGGAAGTTGATGGACTGCAGGTTGTACCTCAGGGCCCTCTTGAACCAAATCAGTCTCATTAAGGCCAGCTTGTGAATCAGCAGGCCCACCAAGCCCACCAGGCCCACCAGCAGGTCCAAAAGATGACTTAGGAGCAGGTATTTCCTTCCCTCCAAGATTGCCATCAGATAAGAGATCAAAATTTTCCATTACAAATTGATTTATGCCTTGCTCCTCATAACAGTCAGTAACAGCTTTTTCATTCATACTGTCATTATCAACACCCAGACCATCACCATTAATACCATCATAACTATGCATTAATGATGATAAAACGTTACTAGTAAACTTCATTGGACCACTGTGACTTCATTGGACCACTGTGATCAGCTGCTCCACCATCAGTCATCGTGTTCTGCTCCATACCAGCTTCTGAACTGCTGCCTTTGTCAGTTGAGTGTTCCTTCTTTATCTCCCATCGCTTCTTCAGAGATGACTCTGCACGTAGCTAGGGTCCAAACTGTGTTGATACATCTTTCTCTACTTGGCATCTTACACTCCCATGTATAATTCTACCACACGTGAAACAAAACTGAGGGAGTTTCTCATATTTGACAGGACTTCATACTTTGACTCCATGCAAGACAATAATTCTTCCTCTAGCAAGAGGTTTCCTCAGATCTAACAGAATCTTTACTCTCAGACTCCTACCCCAAGCTAAATCATCTTCATCAACCTCAATCTCCTCCACTTCTTCGATTGTACTGCCCAACTTAGCCCCACATTCTTTATTCATTCCCAACAAAGGTAGATTATGGAACTGCACCCAGAACGAGGCATGACAAAACTTCAACTCAAAAATTGGAATGGATCCATTGAAGGGGTTGATAACAAACAGATGGCCATCAAAAAACCACGGCCTGCCACCTTCAACCCTATCTTTATCAGCATGAGTGGCAAAAATCAAGATAAAAGTATTAGGAGCAACCTCCCTCAGCACAACAAGTTTACTGAGACGCCAGATTTTAGCAAGTGTAGATTCCACCACATTCTTTCCCACCTGTCTATCACTCCATATTTTTCCAATCATGCTATGTTCTCCTTTACGTTGCACCTCAGAACATACATTCTCATCAATAACAATAGCATCCTCTTCTTCTTCATTCAAATGAAGATTACCCCACATAGAATGTAGACTATCTATTGAGAAGACTGTATCACACCACCTCTTTGAGAAGTGAATACCAAGAAAAGATGAAAAGAAACTAAGAAAAAACTCACCACCACCTCAATTCTCTCATAGCAAGCTAGAGAGAAAACGAGAGGAGACAATATGTGAACTTCTACATACAGGCTTTTTCACATTAATACACAATTATACTTATAACTAGATTTTTCCTTTTATATATATATATATATAATCTATGATTAAGATCAATAATAGAAAATTATGTAATTAAGATCAAATATTGTCTAGCCTGTCTTTGCCATTCATTGAAACAGAAAATTCAATGTACGTTGCGATTAATATTATTTTCCAAACTTGACTCGGATCTTTCTCCAATATATAGAAACTCCACTGGATGGATGAGGCACACATGTCTATATATAAGACGTAATATCTTTCATCTAATGCGTTTGTTTCCACACTACAAGAATATTAGGTTTTTGCGCCAATTACTTTTTTTCCTTATAGAAATCGACGCTAAAACTAAGTCCCATATCTCTAGCACTACTCTATTTGAGTTAGAGTTGAACCAACAGAAATCAGAGTTAAGTCAAACCGTACGTTATTTTCTACCAATACTTAGAATCAGATCTTTTTCACTGCTCTATTTGGATCTTTATAGTTAAAGTATCGCTTCTCCAAATGAACATCACATGAAACTTGGATTAATGTTGCTAATTTTAATAAATTATATAAAGAAGAAGAAATGGTAAAGCCGAAACAGAAAAAATCTATATATAATTTTTTTAAGAAATAATTTTATCCAGCATATGTAAATGGCAAAACCTTATACTTGAAAATCATGAAAGAAGTACAAAGTTTGGGGCTTTTATCAAAAGAGAGCATCTCACACATCATTTGAGTTGATCTAACATTTAGACATAATTTTATCCCTTTATTTCCACAGCTAGCGATATTTTTCTGCTCTCTCAAGTCTACAGGATGTTTGAGATTAGCATTCTAGAAGCGGCGACCCCAACTCACCTCACTGCAACATAAACTCAAATGAATGAAGATTCATTTTTCTTCTGTTTATAGGCAGTGATCTTATTATAATAATCTGCCACTATAATCATTTGAGCTGATCAAAGGCTGTGCAAGTTCAAGTCAGCCCAGAACACTAACATTTCACAATAATTATTACACTTTCATTCTACAATGGACCAAAGTAGTCAGCCCAGCATCAACATACAGATAAGTTTTGTTACACTTGCCATTTTTCACAATAATGTAGGTGGTCAAAAGAGATGCATTTGAACTCTTTAAAGATAAGTACCACAAATTCTTTACCTCTATTGAAAATGAACATATTCTCTCATCATGAATGGGAGACTCACATCAATTTCGGTCAAAGATGAAGCTAGATGATATCTAAACAAATATTAAAAATTAAGTTAAATAGATAATAAACTGAGTTAGATACATATTAATAAAAGAAATTTCAAGTTTAAAACTTACTTTCAAGGTCCATCAAATGTATGTATTCTTCCAACTCCTGAATGTCGACTGGTTTGATCCTTAATCAATTTTGGGTGCAAATAAGGGCTTGGATAGTTTCTGGAGACAATGAACTCTTAAAAGAATCCAATATGCATCCTCCAGTACTAAATGTGGACTCCGAGGCAATAGTGAAAATAGGGGTGGCTAATATATCACATGCCACCTTAGTAAAGACAGGATAATTGGCAGTATTAACTCTCCACCAATCTAGGATATCAAAACCGAGCAAGTCTTTTACACACATCTCAGAAAAATACCTCTCTAGCTCCAATCTAAACACCATGACACCCTGCTCCTCAAAGTATTTGGTGAACATGATCTGAAATTTAGTTGGAAGCGATGCCGGCTCATTACCAATATTTGTATTAGTAGTGTTTGGCCTCTCTTGAGCCACATTAGAACCCTCCCCACTAGCCACACAAAATGTATTATATTGCTCGATCAAGCGGCCTAAAAGGAGTTTAACTATGTCCTCTATCTTATTCGCCAACTCATACCCTTTGCACTTTTGCAACCAAAATTTCATTGCCATCATTTTATATCATGGATCAAGCACAAAAGCAACATATATCATAAAGTTAAACCTATTTGTGCTACCCCAATACTTATTGTGAAGCCTCTAGATTCCGCTTGGGATCGAATGGACATCTGAAGTGTCGAGATATGTAACACAAGATTACTTGCCCCAGTTCATGACATACAAGATACAATGTTCCTAAATGCATCTAGCATTATGCAATATTCACAATGGATAATTTATTTTTTTAGCAATGTTGTGCACCAAACTGATAATATCCCAAATTGTTAAAATGTAATCCATGCATACTTAACAAAATAAACATCCACGATTACAGTACGGATTTTTTAGAAGACCGTAACATCAAACATGGGAGATCGAGTTTGATATTTACATTATCAAAATACACTATTGGGCCAGTTCGTCGAATAACTAGCATAACTCAACTATTAAGACCAAAATACTATCCAAAAACCTAACTATGGAAGTTGTAAGCTCTACGTCGCGTCTCTGGTGTCTTGCCAACCTCCTTCAGTTTGCCCATGTCTGCTCCATGCTCTATTCCTGACACATCGCCTACCATTCGGGAGGAATGGTAGTTGGGATTACTACGGTGAAATTTAATTATAAATCTTAGCCAGTTAACAAGAAACTCTCACACAGGTTAAATATGCATACATGACAGTAAATGTATGAATGCACAATCAAGTCAAAAGTAAGCATAACATAGCTTAACATAACATAGCATGAAATAATAAGCATAACGTATGTTGACATAACATAACATGAGTTGACATAACTTGAACTAAAATTGAAACTTAGCTTGACGTGACATAAACTTGAATCATAACATGGACGTGAACTTGAAACATAAAATGGACGTGAAATTGAAACTTGACATGAACGTAAATTTGAACATAACGTAACATGAAACATGACTTGGATGTCAAATACATGAACTTGAAATCTTATTCAATAGACTTAATTGATAAAGTGACCATATGGGTGCTACACGAGTCCTCTTGAGCCATGTTTCCTTGCCAATTACCGCATCATAACATAGGTATCTACACTAGCTATGAGTGTATTAATACGTACTCAACAGTTGTTGTGGCTCCATGTATTCTACATGTCACAATTGCTTTGTCTCACATAGTGTATGTTTCACAATGTTGTGGCTCCATACTTTATGCTTCAAAATTATTGTGGCCCCATGAATTGTTTGTGCATAATTGTTATGAACACACAAAATAAAATATGGCTCTATCGGCATTAGTGTTTGGCACACTCCAGTGACCAGCTAGTTATGCTCCATTCGCAACCTATTGATTGTACTTCATCAACCTAGGAAATTTTACACATATTTAAACAGTCCAGTGTGAACAAAGAAGTTCCATTAGAATATTACCTCATCCTACCACTTAAGGTCATGATTGACATGAATAACTTAACAAGACTATTCTTGAGATACACAAACTTTATTCGAAATGGGACGTGACATGAATATGAAAGGATAGAAGTCCTGACGTAGCGTAACGTGACATGAACATAAGATGACAGACGTAACGTACTTTGAGACATAAACAGAAAAATAACATTTCATAACATGACATACATGTAAGAAACAATATTTCATAACATGGCATACATGTGACAGATAATATTTCATAACATGACATAACATGTAACAGACAATATTTCATAACATTGCATAACGTGTGACAGACAATATTTCATAATATGGCATAACATGTGTAGTGAATATTACGTGACATGACATACTTGTAACAGATGATATACATAATGTGACATACATACAACATATAGCAACATGTGACAAAATATATTGTGTAACAAATAAGTATTTCATGACAGAATAATTTGTATAACAGATAAACATGTGATGATATGGCATGGCATATATAATAATATACAAACATAAATTGCAGTTTCCTTACTTATTATACATACACAGTAAACTGATAGTAAGTTAAGAGCTACCTATCTCGATTGTCACATTCTACGAGAATAAAGCATGAAATACGATGAACTGTAAGAGGATATTCTAAAAGTTAGAAATTTAATCACTAACAATTTGAAACGTGTAAAAGAGACAACACAGAGTAAAATTACTATTTTATCCCTACGCATGGAAAAATGACCATTTTACCCCTAACTTAAAGATTTCACATCCTAACTCTAAAAATTACAATAATTTACATTCCTCGTGCAAATTTTATCTGAAATTAAAATGTCAACTCACAAAAATTTAAAACAGTTCACAACTATGAGAAACTCACTATGGCCAAAACAATCATAAGTCATTTCTCTTATTTTTGTTGTAATTTCTTCCAACTTCAAAACTCATGATTAAACCAAAATTTTGCAATACAAATCTTCTTATCCTAAGTTTAAAATCATACTTAAATAATTCATTGAGAAAAAGCTAATCATCAACACCAAATTTTTTGTAAAAAGACCCAAATTGTTTAACAAATAGCAAACCTTTGAATCACTAGCTTTGACCCTAAATCAAAGCATCTCAAAAAATTCCAAAAAATCAAATCTTACTTCTAACAAATTCATAACATCATGCTAAGATTAGCCATTCTCTAAAAACTCTCAACTAGTTTTGATCAATCTCTTGATCCATGGCTTAAAAAGATTATATTTTCAAACTAAAACATAACATGATTTAAAAATGTGTCCTAAAGAAGATCCAACCATCAAACTTAAAATCAGATGGCTAAAAATCAATAAAATATGGATCTAACCCAGAAACATCAAATCTTAGGCCTAACCAAAATCCTCTTACATAGAAAAATCATATTTTTGAAACTACTACTAAATAACTTCAAAATAACATCCTAATATGCATATAGGAGACTTAGGATCATCACATAAGAATATCAAATCTTTTGGAGTCAGATTAAACCATGAAATATTCAAACTTTCTCAAAACAAAAGAATTTTTTCCACTTCTAGTTTTCAAGTTCCTAGATCTAAGGAAATCTATTAGCAAAAACTTTAGTCATGCAACAAAACTTTAATTAAAATTCATAAAAATATTCTAACAACATTCCATAAAATTTTTGGACCATGATATGTCCATTAACTTGGTCAAAAATTCCAAAACATAACATATTCTCTAGTTTAATGCCCAGAATGACCTTTACATGGTTACAAATACTTTTGACCAATCAAATAATCATGAAATGAGATGAATAAGATATTGACAGAAACTAGACTCAAATATGAACAACTTTTATGAAGGAGGAAGTGTGAGAAGATACTTACAAAGGATAAAAAGGCTCCATGTAATAAGACCCAAAAATCTAGTCGAGAGAGCTCTTTTTGGTTTCTCTCTAATACAGGGGTGAAGAAGTGATGAAATGAAGCGAAGCGTATCTTGCATGAATTTAGAGCTCTGTAAGGGGAAGTTATGGACTTGAATAATCTTGATTGGAGGTGGATATGTCACATAAAGTAGAGAATAGCGAGGGACAAGGACTGCCTCCTGTAGCTGTGAGGTATGGAGGGTGATGAGGTGGATTTCTCCTTCACATCAAAGTACTATTGGGTGCAAAAAAGGGTAATGGATAACTTCTCAAGTGAGGGAGGAAACTTCTTAAAGAAGCTTTGCCAAGTTGGCCAAATTCGTGGGCCTTGATGAGCCTCAACCAAGTGGGCTTCAACTTGGAGTTTAAAGGGGGTTTGGTTAGGGTTTGGGTTGCTTTCAAACCCAAATTCAATTTTTCTTGGCCTAATCAAATTTTCAAGATTTAAAAGGTTGGATAATAATGAAATGATAAGAATTTGAGAAATTAATAGCATGTGAAGATGATTTAATCAAGTGATTAAACACAATGCTAGAATTGGATCAAAAAGGGTTTGGAGGCCAACTTTAGGGTTTTTGTTTCAACCAAGATTTATTTAGAATTTTACTAGAGTTTAAATCCTCTTTGTTTTGGCATAATTTGATTGATCAAATGAAAAAAAATAAGCTTTTGTGTTGGTGGCATGATCTCACATCTTGATTGCCTTCACAAATCCATCTAATGGTTCCTGTTTGTGCCAGGTGTCTGATACTATTCACCAAGTCTGGCTAAGATCTTACTAAGTGTCCAAATAAAACTTCTCTAACCTAATTTGGATATTTCACACTATTATTTTAAAAACACTGTCCTAGGTATTACTATTGAAGTTACTATTCACTCTGGGAAGGTGAAAAATAAACTTTGCAATGAAAAATTATAAATATTCACATGAACCTAACTATGCAAGCTAAGGAGAAGATGTTGCTAGCTAAAACTATTGTCCATCAC
Organism: Carya illinoinensis; assembly: GCF_018687715.1. Classification (NCBI taxonomy): domain Eukaryota; kingdom Viridiplantae; phylum Streptophyta; class Magnoliopsida; order Fagales; family Juglandaceae; genus Carya; species Carya illinoinensis. Next base: position 11,485,322 of record NC_056758.1, read on the forward strand.
TGGATGTATCATCCTTGGTCAGATCTAGTGGAGGTGCATCGATGTCCAAGGCACAGTGTGTTGTGGGTAAGTAGTAGAACACGTCGAAATCTGAATCATATACCACATTGTCGAAATGACCTAGGTCAGGGGGTTGCACGAATTCTTCATCGCCTCTTTTTGGCTCTTGACCCTCTACTAGTAAATGTCTGTGGTGAGTTGATGACATAGATGATCCTAACGTTGTGGGCTCAACGTTGGCAACTTCGGCATGCTCTTTTACTGCTCTGCTGGACTTAGCTCCATCCCGTACTATCCTCGCTTTGAAGCTATCCCGATCTAACCACATAGTCGAGTGAAATAGTAGGTAACGTTCTTCATGAGGTAAAGCGTTTCTCTCGTAGTCTACACTAATCTTATCTATAACAACCACAAAGATTACTACCTAAACTTAACAAGTTCTAGATTAACCTTCTAGGATACTGAATCCTTGCTTAAGTGAAATCCCTACTTTTCTTACTGCTCAAATCATCAATTTGTACTGGAATCCTTCCACAAAGTAGGTCAAGTCATATCGGCATACTCTTTAAATCTGAAACCTCAAGTATTCACGCAATTCAGTTTGGAAGAATTTAATCCATACACAACTGAATTCACTTTCTCTATTTCCTTAGGGAATCCTATCTACCTAGGACTAGCTTGCTCATTCATAATCACAACAAATTGTTCCTCATCCTTGGTAGTAACTCAATAAACAATCAGCTATTAACCTAAACTCAAGACTCTCTCTATTATGATTGCCACATATCTTTTATCCATCATGAGTTGCCTCTTATTCTGACTCTAAATGAAAGGATCTGCTCTTACTATTCTTGTAAGTCCTCAAGACTAAGATTTTACTCCGCATATATTTGTCTCCAATTTAAGGGCAATCTATGTCTCCACAAACATAGTGCTTCACGAAAAACCATTTAATGGCAGCTAGATAAAACTGCTATCATAAATGAATCCTCCTAAGTCCGAAGCTTGTCCCAAGCACTTCACTCTTTTGAACACAAACTCTATCGCATCCTCTATAGTTTTTTTCATCTATTCATCCAAAGCTAACTCCCATACGCAGAATACTTAATTAATCATCCTTCAATATCCTTCCTCGTACTACTAAAAGATATTCTATATCTACACTGGTAAGAACAATGATACTCCTAATAAGAATTGTTACTCTTACTACCTTGGTAACAATTCGAATTACGAACCATACTCTCTTGCAATACCACAATCGCTTAAAGCAAGGACTCGCTTGAATGAAACAGCGTACAAGTTACAAATCTCAATAACTTGACATTACTCCAAAACAACAATAATGCAATAATATCATCAATTACAATCAAATCAATCTTAATTAAGCTTAACAATATAGAGGTCCTAGAAAAATACCAGTAATGACACCAGCTCCTTCAATTTCTGGTGCATCAGCATTGATATCACCTTGGGTTACAGCATACACACATGTTGGGATATGGGACCTTAGCTTGTGATCAGTAGCTTCACTGCCTTGAGTGGCATTGGGACAACCTTTGATCAAATGTCCAGGTTTCCAACATTGGTAACAAACCCTATAATCACCGCGACATTTTTTGGGATAACACTTTCCACACTTTGGGCATGGCGGGTAAAAAGATGGCATTTTCCCTCCTAGCACTATTCGCTTGCCTTTCTTCGGGCTGGGAAAAGACCTCTTCTTCTTAGCACTACTGCTTGCAGCAAATGGCATGGTCCTCTTTCGTTCAGAATTGATATGGATCGCCGAACCTCTCTGCTCAGCCTCTGCTATCGTGGCCACTCATGGTAAATCTCTATTATTAGGCAAGCTACTTGACTATGGATAGTTAGCTAAAGCCCTACTTGGAACTTCTGCGCCTGCATCCTTTGAGTAGAAATCAAGTGTGGTGCAAACCTTCCTAATGCCATAAACTTAGCGGCGTACTGTTCTACGGTCAAACTGTCTTGAGTTAAAGATGCAAACCCATACGCCTTCAGCTGTTTGATAGAATCTAGGAAGAATTTATTGTCAAATCTTCCTTGAATCTCTCTCATGATAGTGCAACGAGACTTCCTAGTTCTCTAACTAGGGGTTGCCTTCGTGTATCCCACTATATTCCAGTTTTTCCATGGAATAGGTATCCAGCATGTAGAACTTTTTGATCCTCAGTACATCCACAGATCTCGTATGTCCTTTTGAGATCCATAATCCATTTTTCAGCTCTTAGTAGCCCTTCATTATTAGAAAAATTTGCGTATCGATGAATCAAGAACTTCTTATACGAGCAACCCCTAATTTCGAGTCTAGGTACGAGGAACTGTAAGAGAATATTTTAAAAGTTAGAAATTTAATTATTAACAATTTAAAACGTGTAAAACAGACATCTTAGAGTAAAATGACTATTTTACCCTCTACATGTGGAAAAATGATTATTTTACCCATAACGTAAGGATTTCACATCCTAACTCCATAAATTACAAAAATTTACATTTCTCATGTAAAATTCATCCAAAATTCAAATATTAATTCAAAAAAATTTAAAACAGTTCACAACTATGGGAAATTCAATATGGTCAAGACATCCATAGGTCATTTCTCTTGATTTTTGTTGCAATTTCTTCCAACTTCAAAACTCATGGTTAAACCAAAATTTTGCAACAAAGATCTTCCTATCCTAAGTTTAAAACCATACTTAAAATATCCATTAAGAAAAATCTAATCATCAACGCCAAACTTTTTGACAAATAACAAACCCTTGAATCATAAGCTTTGACCCAAAATTAAAACATCTCAAAGAATTTCAAAAAATCAAATATTACTTCTAAAATATTCATAAAATCATCCTAAGATCAACCATTCTTTAAATTATCAAACAAAAATCACCAAAAATACAAAATAACAATTGGAGTTTTTGGTTTTACACTTAGTCCAAAAACAGAAACTTTTTTCTTAGGCCTAACCGAAATCCTTTTAAATAGAAAAATCATATATTTTAAACTACTACTAAATATCTTCAAAATAACATCCTAACACACATATAAGAGGCTTAGAATCATCATATAAGAATATAAAAGCTTCTAGAGTAAGAGTAAACATTAAATATTTAAACTTTCTTAAAACAAAAACTATTTTTCCACTTCTAGTTTTCAAGTTTTTAGATCTAAGGAAATCTATCATTAAAATCTTTATTCATGCAAAAAACACTCAATGACATTCATAAACACATGTTAACAACACTCCATAAAATTCTCGGACCAAGATATCTTAGCTATCTTAGCCTGGTCAAAAACTCCAAAACGTAACATACTCTCCAATTTAACGTATAGAATAACATTTCCATGGTTAAAATTACTTTTGACTAATCTAATGACCATGAAATGAGACAAATAAGATATCTATAGAAACTAAACTCAAAGATGAACAACTTTCATGAAGGAGGAATAGTGAGAAGATACTTAAAAAGGGTCATAAATCTCCACGCAATTAGACCCAAAAATTTGGCCGAGAGAGTTCTTTTGGGTTTCTCTTTAAGAATGTGGTGAAGAAGTGATGAAATGAAGTGAAGTGTCTCTTGATGTGAGGTATGGAAGGTGATGAGGTGGATTTCTCCTTTAGATCAAGGTACTATTGAGTGCAGCCAAGGGTAGTGGATAGCCTGCCATGTGGGAGAAGAAACATCTTCAAGAAGCTTCGCCAAGATGGCCAAATTCGTGGGCCTTGGTCAGCCTCAACCAAGTAGGCTTCATCTTGAGGTTTAAAGGGGCCTTGGTTAGCTGGGATGCTATCAAGTTCAAATCTAATTTTTATTGGCCCAATCAAATTTCCAAGATGTAAAAGGTTGGATAATGATGTTATAAGAAGAATTTGAGAAATTAATAGCACGTGGAAGTGACTTAATCAACTTATTAAACACAATGCTAGAAATCAAATCAAAAAGGGTTTGGAGGCCAACTTTAGTGTTTTGGTTTCAACCAAGATTTTGGGGTTTCGATTGGATGCCAACCATTAAGGGTTTCACTAGGGTTGAAACCCTCTTTGGTCTGACACAATTTGATTGATCAGATGAAAAAAATAGGATTTTGCTTAGATGGCATGATCTCACACTCTGATTTCCTTCACAAATCTATCTAATGGTTCCTCTTTGTGTGAAGTATCTAATACAATTCACCAAGTGTGGCTAAAATCTTGCAAAGTGTCCAAATAAAACTTCTCTAATCTAATTTAGACGTTTCACAATGTGATTTTAAAAACACTATGTTAGGTGTTACTACCTCAAATAAATAAAATCGCACTTCTAATACCATAGTGAGTAATAACGTTAACTATGCTAACAGACTAAAACCTATGCGATTAGTCGATTTATAAAAACTTACGGGATTTTCAAAAACTTCCTAAAGCTTATAGAAATTTTCCCATTGAATTTCTAGCAGGCTGTTACATTTATCATACTTACTTCTCATATTTATGTGCATAGTACTAGTGATAATATACTCAAGCACATATCATTTAATGCATCTTCAATCGTACAAAGTTGCTCAAAATATGTATTAGTTGTCACATACAAAGAACCAAGAATGCTCAATATTACATCATGAAAAATGTTTAACAACTCTACAAAAATCACTACATTTTTCCAATCATCACTAGTGGGGTTCACAAATTATTCATCCACAAACACTAATTGTTCAAAGGATTGTTTATTTTTTCAATGGTACTCAATATCAAATATGTGGAGTTTCATGTAATCGAAGCATCCAAGAAAATCATCCTCCCACTGATCTTTTCCTTTACCACACAAGCCTTGAACTTGGTAAATCTTGATGGCGAGGATTTCACATACCTGACGGCTTCCCTAATCTTTGATACAAATTCATAAACATCCTTCAAGCTATCCATAACAATCAGATTCAATATATGGGCAACACACCACATGTAAAGAAATTCACCACCCAATATAGTACAATCATTGTCTTTTATTCTTCCTCATGTAATCAACAACAACATCATTTGAGGATGTATTACTAAGTGTAATGGTCAAAATTTTATCAACACCTTGTTCATGCAGTCCCAAGTCTAACACCCTTTTAATAGTTTCACCCTATAGTCAAGAATTTGGCAAAACTTAAGTAATTTTTTATGCAATCTCTAATTGCAATCAATAAAATGTTCGGTAATAGACATGTAGTTCATATTTTTCTCTGACATCCAGATATCGGTGGTAAGATAGATTTTTTGACCATCCAACAATTTCTTTAGCTGTATCTTCTCTTCGTTATACAACTTAATAAAATCCTTTTTTAAAGTGGTTTTGGATGGCAAAGTAAATCGAAACTCTAAATCAACCACAAATTCAATAAGAGGATTAAAACAAGGGGATCCTCTTTCCCCTTACTTGTTCCTTTTGTGTGCAGAAGGGGTCTATAAAGGGTGTAAAGGTGAGTAAGGAGGGTACTAGTATTAATTATCTGTTCTTTGCAGATGATTGCATAATTTTCAATAGGGCAGAGTTGCAACAATGGAGGGCTATGGAATCTATATTGTTCAAGTATGAGAAGGCATCAAGCCAGAAATTGAATATGTAGAAAACATCATTACTTCAGTGCTAATACTAGATGTGAAGTTAGAGAAGAGTTGACAGAAGCTATTGGGGCAAGGTTTTGTGGGGATGTAGAGATGTATTTAGGTCTACCTACTATGGTGGATAGGTCCAAATATAAAGCTTTTAGAGGAATTAGGGAAAGAGTATGGCAGAGGTTAAATAGTTGGAAAAACCTAGTTTCTCTCATAGGCTACCAAGGATGTTCTAATAAAGGTAGTCATACAAGCAATCTCAACCTATGCTATGAGTGTCTTTAAATTACATAAACAATTGTGTAAGGAGCTTTCTCAAATGATGGCTAAATTTTGATGGAGACATATGAACTAGAACAAGACGATCTAATGGAAGCAGTGGAGTAAGGTTGGTATGTCAAAGAGTCAAAATTTAGTTAAGTAAGCTTGTTTTATAGGATGTCAATGTCCAATGAAGAGGTCTGTTATGGGCGAGACTTTAGCAATGAACCTAGGCTCAGCTGTAAGGAAAAAGATATGGAAGCTACAAGTTCCAAATGTGGTAAAAGTTTTATTGTGGAAAGCAGTAAGTGAAATATTGCCAACAATGAGCAATCTGTTAAGAAGGAAAGTCACTGATAATGGCTTATGTCCAATTTGTGAACAATATGAAGAGACTAGTAGTAATGTCTTGTGGACTTGTGTTGCAACTCAATATGTGTGGGTAGATTCTTCGAGTATCTTACAAAAGTGGAAAGTGTACAGATGGGGATTTTTACAACATTAAGGAAGATTTGGTCTTAGGGTTACAAACAGTTGAGATTGAAGAAGTAGCTTATGTATTTAGAAGGATGTGGCTGAGGAGAAATAGGTTAGTTTTTGAAGGAAAGTTTGACAGCCCTTTGAATTTGCTACAGGTAGCAAGGCTGGAAGTAGAAGATTATTAACAAGCTCAAATGAGCAAGAAAGATCAAATAGAAGTGATATTTTAGAGAAGCAATGGGGTTAGATGGAAAAAGCCTGAAGTTAATTGGTATAAGGTAAATTGGGATGTTGGATGTGAAAAAGTCTATTATGGGATGATTGAGAAAATAGACTACTCCACACACACATATATGCTTAATATATTTTTTGATCTTTTGATTATTGTCTACTTGTGCTTATTATGGGAGCCTCTAGCAAGCATGCAAACACAATAGTGGAGCACTCATCAAAGAGTTTGCGTATAGTACTGCAAATTTCCCAGTAACACTAATAGAAGTATAATACAAATAAAAAGATATCACTACAACAGATTTTTTTTTTTTTTTGAAACCATCACAAAAAATTAGAAAAATGTCACAAAAATGTTTTAGTGACAATATGGAACTGTCATAAAAAATGTAACACCTACGCCCAGCACCAAGTCTAGTACCAAGCCACTTTCTAAATTTTTTTTGGTTTTTATGGATGAAAAGGCCACTTGAGATGAACGAGTATTTTTTTTTTTTGAATGGACTACGTATCGGCCCAACAGTTTATTTTGGCAAATATCAAATATATTGTTTTTTTGGCTTGTTATTTGGGTTAAAATCATTAATTTGTTTTGGATTAGGTAAAATTTTTTTTATGGGCCGGGAAAATTTGTGGGCCAAGTTTGGACTATCTTAGAGATTGAAATGGGACCCAAGACTCAAAAAAATAAAAAAAAGGTCCAAACCTTGCACACCTAAAACCCAAGCCGTGAGGATCAACGATCAAACCCCATTATATTCTCGTCTTCACGCCATGCACATCTCCATCCCACTAAGGTTCATGGTAACACTATATATATACATGTTACACAGTTCACACATTGACACTCATGCATGTAAGTCAAGATTTTCAATCTAGAGCTAGGGTTGCTGCAACAGTTCCATGGTTTCTCACTCGCAAGCGTATTCCTTCAGACCACTACAAGCCTCTCTTCATTGATAATAGAATGGAAAATGTGAAAAACTTCTCTAATTTCATTGAGTGCTTTTGGGTGATATTTATAGACAAAAATAATAAAAGGATATTTGTCTGTACTATCCTGAGAGAAAACAATATCAACTTTCTCTACTGTACTATTCTAGAAACACTTATGAAATTGTTGTATAATGCGAGTGACTCAACTCTACTTCTTTATTACTACTATGGTACCCGTATTGCCTGCCTCCTATTTATGTAAATGCTCAATTGAGTCACTTAGCTTGATATGCCCCCTCGAGTCCAATGGGTTATCAACCACATTGAGGCTTGATCTAAAACAATGGAAACGATTGGCAACAATAGGTTTGGTAAGGAGATCAGCAATCTGGTCTTGTGAATTAGAGAATGAGACTTGCAATGTGTTTAAACTCTGTCCCCAACCAAATGAAATTCTATGTCCATGCGCTTGGTTTTGGAGTGATCGACAGGATTCACCAATAGATATGTGGCCCCAATGTTGTCACACCACAAAGGAGCTGTAGAGAGAAAGACACCTAATTCCCAAAGCATAGTTTGTAGCCAAATGATCTTTGTTGCTGAGGATGAGAGTGACTTGTGTTCAGCTTTAGTTAAGGAGAGGCTCACAATGCTTTGTTTTTTTTTTTCTTGAACTCCAAGAGATTAAGTGATTACCCAAGTATATACAGAACCCTCCAGTTGATTTGCAATCATCGAGACAGCCCACTAATCAGCATCAAAGTATGCTTGAAGATGAAAAACTGTCTGAGATTTGAAAAGCAAGCCATAGTTTATGGTTGCTTTGAGGTACCATAGAATATGCTTGACATTACTCCAATGAGAATTTTTTTGTGAATGAATGAATTGGCACACCTTGTTAATGGCAAAAGAGATGTCAGATCGGGTTAGAGACAAATATTGGAGCCCCTTGACAATGCTTCGATAGAGAGTGGCATTTTCAAAGTCCGGTGAATCAAATTTTGAAAGCTTGAGATTGGTAGCCATAGGTGAGTAGCTGCTTGATGTATTGGCGTTGAGATAGGATCAAACCATTTTTTGTGTGATCAACTTCTATGCCAAGAAAGAAGGAGAGGTCATCGAGATCCCTTACTAGAAAGGCACGTCCCAAAGCTTTGATAAGACTATCAATAGCAAATTGATGTGATGAAGATGTCATCCACATAAACTAGAAAATAAATTTTCACATCAGAGTGATTTAAAATGAATAGAGAAGGAATGGCTTTGGAAGAGTTAAAACCAAAATCAAGTAACCAAGAGCTAAGTTGGGCAAACCATGCTTTCGGGGCTACTTAAGGCTGTAGATAGCTTTGTGTAATTTACAGATGTAATTCGGATGAGTTGGATCAACAAAGTCTTAAGATTGTTGCATATACACATCATCGATTAATGATCCATGCAAGAATGCATTTTAGATATCAAGTTGCATCAAGGGCCAAGCACGGGTGACAACAATTGAGAGTACTAAATTAATTGTGGAAGCCTATGCCACTGGACTAAAGGTCTTAGTGTAGTCCAAGTTGTGTAGTTGATGGTAGCCTTTTGCTACAAGGCATGCTTTCCATCTCTTGAATGAACCACCAGCTTTGGTTTTGGTTTGAAAGACACAAAGGCAACTGAGGATATTTACCATGGGAGGAGGAGGACTAAGCTCCATGTCTTATTCTATGGAAGAGTTTTATAATCTTGATGCATGGTGTCACACCATTCTGGGAACTTTGAAGCTGCACAAAAACTAGAAGGTTCATCAGGAACAGTTATAGAGGTAGTAAAACAATATTGAGAGGAATAAAGGATGGTGCCATCCATGAAGACTCAAGCCAAAGAGGAATTAGTATGAGCATGTGTGATAATGGGTGAGCAAGGTCGTACAAGAGAGGAGGGAGGAAGTGTTAGAGGTGGACCAAAGAAAATAGGTGAGTTGATCGCAGAGGAAGGAGACAAGTTGCTCTCAGATGATAGACGTGAGCAAGAGGTTGAAGAAGACAAAGGATTGAAAACAGAATTAAAAGAAACTGGGCTTGGGCTAGGCCCAAGGACAGATGGTAAAAGTAATGGTAAAGGAATGGTTTCAAAACTAGGAGAAGTAGAAGATGGACTGGGCCACGATTTAGAGAAAGGAAATGAGGACTCATTGAAGATTATGTCCCTGGAAATGTAAAGTTGATTTTTGTGTAAGTCCAAACATTGTAACCTTTATGAGATGGGGTGTAGCCTAAAAATAGACAGGAGACAGATATGGAATTTAATTTATTGGAAAGATAGGGCCTAAGATTGGGCTAGCACTCACATTCGAATACCTTTAAAAAATTATAATCAGGCTCATAATGTTGAACAAGAAAATGAGGAGATTTATTTTTAATAGCGGTAGAAGGAAGAAGATTAATAAAGTAAATATCCGTTTCAAAGGCATTGGCCCAGTAAGAGAATGGCAAGGAGAAAGGGGCTAAAAGTGCTAGCCTAGTTTCTACTATATAAAATTGCTAGCCCAGTTTTGACTATATGTCGATATTTGCATTCAACGAGCCCGTTTTGCTGATGTGTATGAGGGTACAAAAAACACTGTGTGATTCCAAACTTATGACAAATTGGGGTGAGAGATTTGAACTCCCCACCACCATCAGTTTGAAGATTAAGCAAATTGGGGTGAGAGATTAAAATTTTGGTATAAATAAGCATTCAAGATAAGGTAAAAAGGTGGTAAAAATATAAGCAACATTAGATTTTAATTTGAGAGGAAAGAATCATGTATAATGAGTAAATTGATCAATAACGGAAAAATAATACTTAAAACCAAGTCTAGAAATATGGGGAGTTGGGCCCCAAACATCAGGATATAATAATTGAAGAGGCTTGGTATAAGTAGCCTGATTACTACAAAAAGGTAACCGATGGGATTTTGCAATTGGACACTCGGTACGACAAAAAAATAGAGTCATTAGAAAGAGCAGGTAAAGAGTATTTACACAAGATATGGGAAACAAGGCCCAGAGAGAGGTGTCCGAGCCTTCTATGCCATTGGGATGTGTTTATCCTTTCACCAAGATGTATAGAAGGGCTTGAAGTTGAGTGAGGTTACGAGGGTAAGACATAAAGCCCATTATGCGTGGAGCCTATGAGGAGCACTTTCCCCATCTAGTTGTCCTTCATAGAAAAATAAGATGAGGGAAATTCGAAGTAGCAAGAGTTGTCTATGCAAAATCACAAGACAGACTCAAGATTTTTTATTATGGCAGGAACATGCAATAAGTTTTAAAGATAGAAGGAAGAGGTATTAGAGTAGATGCAAGAGTCACCAAAATTTTCGATGGGTATGCCCGAGCCATCTCCTACTTTATTGAGTCACTACCATTATATTGTTCTGAGGAAACATTTAAGTTACTGAGATCATTAGTGATATGGTGTGTGGCGCCATATTCAGGATACCAGGCAGTCTCAGACAAGGAACTAGGAGCCGTATAGTGAGCTTAGAAAGATCTTGGTGTCAAACTGATAAGCATGATCAAGTCAATAGCGGCATTGCAAGGCAACATGACAAGACTTGTTGCAAACTTGACAGGTGGGGCGTTGAGTGTTGTACACTTGTTGGGATGAATTGTTTTGAGATAAGGAGCTGCCCCCACAATTGTTGTTAAAGGAGCAATTGTTGAAGAAAGAACATGACCAAATATAGATTCGGAGAGAGAGGATAAAAGAACACTCAAAACCAACTAATCTATGCACTGCCAAGAGGAAAAGGCTGGGTTGGGTTTGGGTATGGAGTCTGAAGAATCAAGGAGAAACTCAGAGGGAGGAGGAAGGGAGCCACCGATGTGAGCATAGAGTTCTTGCCCACAAAGATAGGCTGAGATTTGCACCTTCTAGAGAAGGTAATTGTCATTTGTTAATTTGGTCGTGACAATTTGAGACAAGGAAGAAAGAGTAGAGGAAGAAGATGAGGAAGCCATGGATTCAGAGTGACGTTAGTTGTGTGTGCTCTGAGACCATGATAACAGAATGGCAAAATGCAAAAAACTTCTCTGATTTAGTTGAGTGTTTTTCGGCGATATTTATACACAAAAATAATAAAAGAGTATCTAGTTTGTTACAAATAACCTGAGAGAAAACATTAAAAACTTTCCCTACTGTACTATTCTAGAAACACTTGTGAAATTGTTGTATAATGCGAGTGACTCAACTGTACTTCTATGTTACTGATGTGGTATCCATAATGCATGGCTGCTGCTTGTGTAAATGCTGAATTGAGTCACTTAGCTTGATATCAGTAGTGTAGTGAAGCCAGCTATCGATGGTAAAGAACACCCCTATACCTAACGATCATGAAAGCAATCAAGATGCAGCCTTGATCACGTCATTAGCATCACTGCATCACCATCACCAAAAGGTGAAGACCCACTCCACTTCCACTCCAAGTTGGAGACTGAAAACCACATAGAGTAGCCCAACCTTGAACCCACTTGTAGCCACTATGTTACAGCCCACTGCCTAGCTCCACGAATGACAATCAGTACCTAAGCCCTGCTTTCAAGCACCCAAAACAAAGCACAACTCCTCCTTCTCTATAAGTTGCCCAGCCTTGAATCCCAAGATGAAACAAGCGTGAACCACTTAGAAAAAGCAACAGAAACCACTAACTGTGCCACCCCAAGTTTGCCATTTTCCTCTCGGTAAGCCATACCGATTCTGCTTACGGTTTCTCTCCATTTCTCTTTCTCCAACATTCTTTATCCATTTTCTCTCTCTCATCAGTCTCTCTTTCTCTCTCTTGCTTAGCCGCTCAGCTCGACGACATCCTTGCCACACCACCTTCAGCCAACTTCCACCGTGTCTCTCTACTCCGTGACCAATGTCAACTTCGACTGAGTGCTCAGTTGCATGGAGCCTTTGGTTCTAGTTTCTTGCTTGGATAGGTATAGTCTCAAAACACGACTGAAGCTTTTTGTTGCTTTGAATCATTTAGGTCTCTTTGTTTCATAATACGCATTCATATCTTTAGTATTTATAAGTTTTCCATTAAAGCCCACGAGCTTAACTCGTGCTGGGCTTATTTTTGGTCAAGGTTGGGTTTATTTCAAAACCTTGTTAATATTTTAAGGTGTATTGGGCTTAAAAATTAAGTTGGATTTGTTTTATCATGAGCTTAGTTTTATATTGGATATTGATGAATTTAGAACGCAATAGTATTTTAGGGTTAAGAGAATTTTTCAGTTTGTGAGGAATTAAAATAGATATTTCAGGTGTAAATCTGAAGTAACTATTCAATTGGAGATTTACTCAAATTACATGTTTTTTGTTATTAGGTGATGATTAATATTCCCTTAACATTGTTGTGAGGAAATTTAGAGAAGCTAAGAAGTCCTAACAAGCGGGATTCTTATACTAGACTTTACATAAAGAGAAAATGAAACGAGGTTGACTTTGAAAAATATGCATGTTTATTTTTGAAAAGAAATGTGAAAAGAACCTTAGTTATTTGTTCAGCATTACTTATGAACTTTGATGAAAGATAAAGTATTTTTGTCATGACCGGTATAGACATGAGCTTATTTTTGGCAATCTATTTTTGAACTATGCAAAAAAAAAAAAAAAAAGTGAATATATGATGACTTGCAAAATTTCATATTGCAGATTTTACAAGTTCGCTTGAGCGGAGGCTTTTGGCCGCTCGAGCGAATTCAGGCAGATTCGAACGCTCGATGTGCGCTCGATAGGACGCTCGAGCGAAATCAGGCAGAGTCGAACGCTCGACGCGTGCTCGACACCCCGCTCGAGCGAACATCGTATTTTGACAGATTTTAGGTTTTCCGCCGTGGGACCATATAAAAAGCCATTCTTCACTCTAGAGCCGCGAGTTTTGACTGGAGAACACTTCTTGGGAGAGAAAAACACAGTTAGAGAGATTCAATTCATCTGTTTTGGAGACGGGATTCCAATTATTGCACGTACGTTGGAATCATACACGAGCACGGACGAGAGAAAAGCGTTGAATCGTTCCCTTGAGCTTTTGACGACGAGTTGAGGCTGCAAGGAGGATTTTTCAGTGTTTATTTTCTTCTTCCCATCTTCTCAAAACAATTATGGTGAATTCGTTTATGTTGAATTCCAATTCTAGCATGAGCTAAATTTTCTTCTTTCTAGGAAAACGATGTAACCTATTTCCGAACTATGCTTGATTGTCTATGCTAATTTAATGCAATTCTCTCTTTATTTATCTGATTTATTCTGAATTTATTGCTTCTAATTAACTGGCCATTGATTAGATGATAGGTAATCTTGTGATTTACTATCGAAAGAGGGAGTCATAGGGTAGATCTTGGATATCTCAGCATAGGTAAGTATAGAGATCGAAAGACTTGTATGAACCTATGTAGTGATTAAATCATTGGTCTTGCGTTCTTGATTATTGAATTTGCATACTCTTGTATGAATTGATAAACTAGAATCACTTCCAATTGACTATCGAAAGAGGCTTTTGGATGAATTAGAGATTTGCTAATAAATAAAAGAGAATTAAATTAAGTTAGCTGGATGAGGAAAGCATAGTGACGAATTAGGTGAAATGGATTTCCTAGAAAGAAGAAAATTTAGCTCATGCTAGAATTGGAATTCAACATAAACGAATTCACCATAATTGTTCTGAGAAGATGGGAAGAAGAAAATAAACATTGAAAAATCCTCCTTGCAGCCTTAACTCGTCGTCAAAAGCTCAAGGGAACGATTCAACGCTTTTCTCTAGTCCGTGCTCGTGTATGATTCCAACGTACGTGCAATAATTGGAATCCCGTCTCTAAAATAGATGAATTGAATCTCTCTAACTGTGTTTTTCTCTCCCAAGAAGTGTTCTCCAGTCAAAACTCGCGGCTCTAGAGTGAAGAATGGCTTTTTATATGGTCCCACGGCAGAAAACCTAAAATCTGTCAAAATACGATGTTCGCTCGAGCGAGGTGTCGAGCGCGCGTCGAGCGTTCGACTCTGCCTGATTTCGCTCGAGCGTCCTATCGAGCGCACATCGAGCGTTCGAATCTGCCTGAATTCGCTCGAGCGGCCAAAAGCCTCCGCTCGAGCGAACTTGTAAAATCTGCAATATGAAATTTTGCAAGTCATCAAATACCCCCAAACTTACAACTTTGTTTATCCTCAAACAAAAAGAAAAACAAATGATAGTTTAGGCAATATCTACTCGACCCCAAAGAGAAGTATCATCACTCACCAAGCTGTTATGAATTTAGATTTCATCTCTAGTATCTTACTCTTTTAACATCAAAGATAGCAAGAAAATCAATCAAAAATTTTGCAATTTGTCAAGCAAGAGTTAGGCGTTTACTTCAACCTAAAGCTAAGACCTTGAGTGTGTGTGTGATATAGTCAATTTAACCTCAAACCACCTGCAAACTCAGATAAAAGTAGAACAACCAAAATCAGAAGAATTCTCCTAAAACTTAACCCCATCAGTCCAATTTTGAGAAATCCTCTCCACTAATGTAGTCAACACCAAAATCAAAGATCAAAAGGTCTTTATTAAGGTTGTAATGATAGGCCACAGGGTGAGGGTTAAGAAAGAACTGGATATGGGAAATTAAATCAAACTGGGAAAATACTTAGTGAAAAGAACATTAAAAGAGAAACTCACATGATTCAAATCATAGCTCTTTCTTGGCAATATGCTCATACTTGTGGCATTATTATTACTGTAATCACTGATGTAATACCAACACTTCCCTTAACAAAATTTGAGGTAATTCACATTCCGCTTGGCTACTTCTTTTTCTTTTCTTTTCTTTTTCTTTTTCTCTTTTTCTTTTTTTTTTTTTTTTTTTTTTTTTTGTTTTTTTCAATCACTTCCTTTCTTCTTCTTCTTTTTCTTTGATCAAACAGAGCAAACATAATACGTTTCATCATGAAACCAATTTTCTCTTTTAAATGTAACTCTCCACCAAAGTATTTTCTCAAACTATCAACGGTAGATTCATTGTTTTTCAGGCTTAGAGCGGGCATGGTTTATGTAGTTTAAAGAATCAATAAAGGCTCATGAAGGCTCAAGGGGGTTGACTATGGAAACACACCATGTAATGATGGCATGACATTTAGGACGGCTGGGAAAGCTTTTTGGTTATGCCAAAGAAATGCCTAGATCATTTCTCTAATATTTGGTCTCGACTAGGATTTCGCCTCAAGGACCCATCAACGGATTCTAGAGCAAAGCAAAATCGAACCTCCCTCTTTCAATTAATTCAACTTCTTCTCTTCATAAGCAAAATGGAATAAGAGAAAAACGACTATGTGCTCAATTGTGTTCAAGGTCAAAGATTTAAACCAAAGTACCCACAAAACTTCACTTGACATAAAAGAAATTGTTGAAAATTTTTCTCAAAACCATCTTCAATCACAAATTTCAGAGTCATAGAGAATTCAATCTTACTCCAATGCATGCTTGGTACAAGAATCAAACAACCCATCAACAACCCAAGACTTAGAAAACAAGAGGATCAAATGATTATAGGAGTTTAATATAAAAATTTCTGAAGATGATATGATTATGATCAGTACCCTGTTTTGATAAGGGGTGATTTCTGAAAAACATTTTGCACGACTTTCTTATTCTGAATTTGATTTTGTTTCCACTTTGTTACATTACGGCCCTGGCATGGGTGATAATAGTGGCATACGGCCCAATCAAGGGTGATAATAGTGGATACAGCCTAACTATGAGTTGTAATAGTGGATACGGCCCAACCACAGGTTATAATAGTGGATGCAGCCCTGCCACAGGTTATAGTATTAGACTATGTTTGAGTGCACACCTTTGTGACATAGTGATTTATGTTCTGCTTAGTTATCTATAGATGCACAACCCTACAACAGGGGTTATACATGGCCTCTATTTTTGATATGATGCTTTGATATGATATGAAGATGATATCTTAGATTTTTGATATGCCAAAGGATTAGTTTTTAATAAGAATGTTTCTGAAAATTTCACTTTGATATTTTGATAACATGTTTTAATTATGTATTCTGAAAGCAAATGTTCTAATTATGCATTCTGAAAATAAATATTTTATTTTGCATTCTGAAATCTGTAAATGCTCATGTTTACATACTAGTATATATTCTTTGCTTACTGAGTTTTTAATAACTCACCCCTTATCTCCATAACAATTTTTAGATAATTTTGATGCCTCAACTGGAAGTCAAGAGTAGGAAGTGTTAGCAAGATTGATGATTGTAGAGGAATAAATGCCTAAGGGTAGAAGTATTTATTTGAGAGTCTTAGTTAGTAGATTTATTATTTATGTTATCTTGGTGTTTTGAGTTATAGATATGTCTGAGTCTATAGAGATTTTAATTTATTTTATCGTCGTATTTATGTCATGGTGGAAGAACATATATATTTGGTTTGAATAAATGAATTTACATTTTATGGAGAATTTGGAGTATATAATTATGTTATAGGACATGGTTTAAAGTTACAGGAGCTAACTCTCTAGACCTTCGGGACTGGGGCCTTTCAAAAAAAAATCATAGAAAGTATTTTGTGAGGATTTGCTGTACGACCGTCACAAAAAGTTTTTGTGATAGTTAGAAGTCTGCTGTGAGATGCAACGTTCGAACATCAGAAGATTTTGTGACTGTCAAATTCTATCACAGAAAATACATTCGATTGTTTATCCAACCGATTAGCATTCAAACGATATATATCTAACGTTTGATATTTTTTGTTTGAACATTTTATTTTACGTTTGAATGTTTGTGATTTGATATTTGAATGTTTCATTCTCAAGTTATTGGGTAATTGTTCGAACATAAAAAATTAAACTTTCCAATGGTTGACATATACGTTCAAATGTTAAGAAATTTGGTTCGATCATAACAAAATGAGTTCATGTGTTTGGGAATATACGTTTGAATGTAATAGTTTTCATTTGAACGTATTTATCACACGTCTATGTAATTATGTTCGAACATTGATTCAAACGTAAAGCCATGTTTGAACGTTCTTTATTTACATTCGAACGTATTAATCAGAACAAATAATTTCATAACATTAAAAAGCATACAAATTGTATCATATTATACTACAAATAGTATCATCTGATGAAAATGTTTTAGAGTTACAAAATTAGAGGACAAAAGTTTTGACCAATGATATGATTTATTTCTTGTTATTTCTTCACCCACCGTGATCCTACTGTAGTGGCATAACATGTTTCATTTGGACTTGCATCTCCCTCTATACTAGTTCTTGAACTTTATGGAATATTCTTTCCTCCTAGTCTCTTTGTCGCTCCTACAAACGCATCTCTAAATAGGACTATAGCGTTAAGAGAGCCTCCAACTCCTACTGTCTCGATTTCATCTTCTCAATTTCTTCGCATGAGGCATCCAAATCCTTCATCACATTATTAACTTCTGAAGTCGAGACCATTGAGGATGACCGACGTACTTGAAAAAATGTTCCAAACCTCTTACCAAACTAGACCTAGTCCCAAGAATTTGCATAAGGATGTCTATGTCACTAGGAGAAGATTCATTAAAGACTGACTACAGCTCAATTATTTTTTCCTATAATAAGTAGGAAGAAAACATACAATAAGTGACATATTAAAAAAAACTGAAGAAAACATAATATTCATTCACATGTTGGCATAACGATTCATACAAAATGACCTCACATATATAATTATCTTTGGCGACAGGATTAGTCCACTCGCTATGTTCATCGGTGTGAGTAGCAGCATAGACATGAATAAGGAATAAATTTCAGGATCATTGGGTTTCTAACAAAGCCACAATAGTAATTTTAAAAAATCATGTTAGTACTTAAATAACAAATATGATAAAAATGATTAAATTTTAATAAGTAATTACCATTTTATTGGCAAAGTGTTAAAATGACCTTGAACTGGTGTGATGGTGGAATGTCAAAGTTGTTCTATTCCGTGCATTGATAGAACTTAAGTATTGTAGGAAAAATTAACAATGTTAAATATAATTTATGAAACCAATATAGATGTAAATAAGTTATAGGGAAAACATCTAGAATACTTGATAATTTGGGCTTGCGAAAAGATCACAACATTTCCTCCAATTTTCTAACATTATTTTTTAAAAGGAGATTGAGCGGCCTCTTCCAACATCATGACATCGTCCCTTGTGACGCTGAAATAAAGTAGCCATCAACTCATTCACAGTTCATACTTCCTCGCGATGGCCAAAATTTAGGTCAAATTCATCCTATGAAGTGAATTGCATCAAAAATATCATATTAAAACATCTTTAAACAATTATGGTATATAAACTCATTGGTACATGAATCCAAATGTGATCCTTAACCTCATTCAAAACATCTCACCAAGACCGCACATAAAATGGCGCGTAAACTTGGGCTAATGTTCCGACATAGGAGGAAAGCAATGCCGCACTATCATCCACACCCTTAGTGAATTTATTGGGGATGTTGACCTTGATTTTCTCATACCTTTTGTTTTTTGTTTTTTTTTTTCCATAGCCAAGCCACGTGTTAAGCCATGACCACGACTTGACAAGGCATCAGGTAATATATTTAAAATTATTAAAACCAGTTTTCCCAAGTATTCAAATATAATTAATTATCAAAAAGAATTTTCTTATTGGTAGGTGTGGACTGGACATTTGCCTCTTATGTATCAACTTGATCAGGAGTGGAGTCCTTAACCGGTTTAGGACTTGGTAGAGAAGGCACATTTCTTCTTTGTCGTTTTGATAGCATCCTTGAAAAACATTATTATTTTCAATAAACTAACTAAGATATGATAATGAAAAATGTAGTATCCTAATATTTGCAAATAAAATATTTAGTTCTTTTATTCTTCATCTCCATATGTATTTTCCATGCTTGTTTTAGAATCTCCTTCAATAATATCTTTGTAATCTCCTTCTTCATCATCATCTTCTTCTTCATTTTCTTCATCGACTTCTTCTTCTTCTTCTTGTTTTGATTCTTCTGATTCATCAGAATCTTCAACTGAATGATCATTTAATACGGATGGGTTGAGATGTATGGGTGGGATGTCATCTCTACTTAAGGGGATTAGTTTGAGTACACCAAGGTCAACAAATAAATTAATACACTTTCCATCTTCTTGGTAGGCCTCTATAATCAGAATGTCATCTTTATCTCCACTACAATTGTGATCCACTACCAATCCTGCATGATAAACATTCTAAAGAACAAACTTCTGTATGACTCGCTAAGTTATCTCTGCACTAGCTTCATCAGCCCCTTTCATTGGATCAATCAAGTAATAGACTTAGGTCGCTTAACAAGCCAATACGAACGGATTAATAGTAATAAAATTATTCAAAGTTATTGTAAATTAAAATGGTTATCAAATATTCTCCTATACGAGACATTTAAATGCATATGCATTGTCCAAACCATCGTGGAAATTCTTCTTTATGCCTCACCTCTATATCCTCTACACCTTCTATCGTAAGTTTGTCCATGTGCTCACTGTATGGAAGTAAAAAGAATAGAATACTTGACTCACCTTCGATATAGTATATTAATTAAAATTATTTTAAATATGGATTGACATATCTGAGATAGTAATCAATCTCATGACAATTATTCAGCACATACCACCGATTAAGTCGTACCCCGTTTGTGTACCTAATGGCCGTACATTCTGAAAAAACACAGATATCTTACGAGGGTGAGGGGCAGCAAAATTAGCATTACCACTCTTCATGATTATAGCTGGTCTCAACCCCACAGAGATATAGTGTGATAACCCACTCCTTCTTTCTTTTTTAATTATGAGCCTCTTCTACGTGTCGAGCTTCGATGGCATGTTTTAAAAGTTATCCAACGTATTTTAAAGCAGGATAAATATTTTAAAGCTTACAGATATTTTAAATATTTTAAAAATATTTATATGTGATATTTCTAGTATTATTAGATAAACTTGTTTTAAAATATCACAATTATAATACTTTGATGAGCTCTAAAAATATTATAATTGTGGATGATTATTTAAATTAAATATTTTAAGTCATTTAAAATTTTACGAGATTTAACTTTACGTTGAAAACTCTAAATTAATTTAAATGATTTTATTCTCTTTAAGTAATTAACGAGACTTCATTATTTTAAATAATGATGAAGTAAAGTTTATAAAATAATATTCTATTTTAATTCCTCTTAATGTTTTATTTTAAATAAAACACTTACATGTTTTCAAATCAGCTTTTAAACTCATTGTTAGATCGTTTTAAAGATCCCAAAATGAAGGACTTGGATTAAATACCCAAGCCCCTCCCTTTTTCTTCTCACTTCTCTCTCTCTCTCTCTCTACTAGCCCGACGTCTCTCTTCTCTTTCTCACCGTTCAATTCCTCCTCCCAGCCAGTGCCACCACTAGCCGCCATACTCCACCTCCACCACCGGCAGCCTCCATTCTTGCTGGCAAGCTTCTCCTCCCACCAGTGCACACCACGGCACACTCTCTCTCCTCTCACGGCATCTCTAGCCAAAATGGGTAAAAAGCCATCCCTCTCCTCCATGCTGCCGTACATGGCCAAAATGACCAACGAACACCACCAACAGCTTCACCACCTCATGGGCTTCCTTTCCATAGTCTCCTTTCATCGTGACTCTCTCATTCTCCAATGGATCACTACACCCACTTACATTCGGTTGAAGCACCATGCACAGCTACCCACAGCACCTTACCACCACAATCATTTTCCTCTCACCAACACAACCTTCCCGAACCATTTTTATGTCCAATCAATCTATACACAGTCCTCACTCTCCCCCACTCACTCACAACCTATCCTCTACTTCAAGGCCCGATTTGCCACGGTGAACCACCGTCCAGCCACCATCTCCCCACTACAGCTCCACCACACCTCCCTCCCTCAAGCTCTTCCATGCCTAGCCATGATGTCCAGCCCATCCCCACCTCCCTCACACACTCTCTTACCTTCAAATGCACTGTTCATGGCGTGATGCCGCTGTACTCTGCTACCTTAGATCACCACGTGGCCACCTTGAGCCTTTCCAAGACCATGTCTAGCTATTCTCAAGCCCAAACCCCCACTTTATGTAGTGGACAGCCACCGTACAAGGTGTTAACGGCCACATACAACTCCTCCAATGCTTTAATCATGAAGACCAGCGAACGACATGCAGGTTATCCTGTCGATAGTATAACCCTCTATCTCTCATTATTTATGTTAATATTAGTTGGTTGGTTGGACTGTAGGCTATGTAGTTAGTAATTGTGGACTTCACTGTGTAGTTGTGAAGTGAAGTGTGGCTGTGTGACGAAGTATTGGGCATAATCATGTAGTGTTGTGAACTATGCTGAGAGTATGGGCGTGAGGTGTATGTCGTAGTTGTGATATGGCATGGTATGTGAAGGGAGTCCACATGGCGTGTGCTCGTGTCATGTAGCGACACATCGTGTGATGTACGTCGTGATAATAAGTGATGTAGCGAAGGGAGTACGCATGGTGCGTACTCCATGTTGTGTAGCGATGCACCGTGAGGCATGCATCGTAGTGATGTGTGTCGTAGTGTAGATGGAAGAGAGTTCACGTGAGTGTACTCTGTGTTATGTCATGATACACCAAATGGCGTGTCACAAAGGGTTGGATGGCGTAGCTGAGATAGCGTAGGGTGTGCAAGTCATGTCGGGAACAGTGTAATATTGTCCTGAAATAGTTGTGACATGGCCTATAGTCCAAGGTGACGAGTGTCACCTTATAGTTGACTTATGGCTGAGAGTATGTGTGAAGTGGTGAAAAAGTATCAGAGACTGCAGTGGAAGCATGACAGCTGTCATGTCATAACTCAAGATTTGTTCTCGAGCTACGTGAAGTGAAGAGTTGCATTTTTGGATGCAGTCCTCTTGTCGAGTGTTGGGATGAACTTGTACAAGGCCGAAAAGTAGGAAGAGTCCTATCGACCGAGTCTGAGCAAGTTGATATCGGAGTACGGAGCTTGTTTATACAAGCAGGCATTCATTGGGATTATAAGTTGGTCTTAGGTGATAAAACGGATAAGATACATGTGCTTTTGGCAAGACACGTGTGCCGGATAGGTTCACCATGTATAATGTGTAATCTGTCCTCAGCATGGTTACAAGATGTTTTAGCCCCAGAGTTAGCTTAAAGTCATGTAGCCTATCTGGATGGGAATGAGGATTTAGTATGAGTTAGGATACATGAAGGTAGTAATGGGTAAGTTGTCTAGGATTGGAACGCGTGACTTAGTTAGTCTGAGTCATGCGTCGACATGTGGAAATAGAAGAATGAGATGGAGGTCTTAGTGTCTTAACCCTAAGGTGAATCACGGAGGTTCACCTAAAGGACTACGACCCTGAAGGTTTTAGCATGGTAAATGGCACGTAAGAGCCCAGGGATGGATGAAGAGTGTTCCAAGTGAGGCATAGTTCTATTTTTAGTATAGTTGCTTATGCATTAGATAGATGATGATGTAAGGTTATGTGTATGCATGTAGGTTACTATCTGACACGCACACGAGTGGACTGCATGGAATGAGTATGGCATGAAGTCCAAGTAAGTATTGCATTCATACTCTTCTAGAGTTTTCTTACTTAAACGAAGACGAAAATAAAACACTTTTCCTTTAAAATGAAAATGAAACATTTTCTCTACGAGACACGATTTACGAAAGGAAAGTGAAGTATAAGCTTTCAAGTATAAGTATGTAACGGCCCTCCTTGGCAGCCCCTTTTCACGCACCCAAAGTATGTATGTGTATGCATGTGGATGGATGCTATACATAGTACGTATTGTATTTATGTTTACGAAAGGAAACAGAAGGAAGCTTTAAAAGATACACGAACTGACATTTTTTAAAAGATGCAAATGAAAGAAAACTACTTTTTCTAAAATGACTTTTACGAAAAGAAAGAAAACTATTTTTTTTTTAAAAGATTTTATGAATGAAATGAATTGAAGAACCGTAAGAATTGTAAGAACTAGATTGTAAGGACTAAAATGAATGAATGGATTGTAAATGATTGAATGGACTAAAAAGGAGCGAAAAGACTGTAAAGGAATGAATGGACTGAATACATGATGTATGAAAATATGTAATAGCCACATGAATGGAAAAGGACTGGATTAGATTGTATGAATGGACTGGACTAGGCAGATTACAATGCCAAGTAAGTAGTACTGGTAGTGCACCTAGTGCTGCACCCTGACAGAATGGACTCCCAACCCGTGGCCATGGGTGGAATCAGGTCCAAAAGACCGCTAGGCCCAGCACACAGGGTACAATAGTGTGCAATGGCCAATGAAAGTGATAAGAAAAGAACGTATGCATGTATGTTAAGAAAGAATGCATGTATGTATGAAAAGACGTATGCATGAATGTATGTAGGAAAAGATGAATGCATGAATGTATGTAAGAAAATTTGTATGCATGAAAAGACTCTTTAAGAAATAAAGGCAACGAGGCTTGGGGAACTATTTTAAGAAATAAAACGTTTTTTAAAGAAAAATCTCACCTCGTAACGTTTTTAAAACGAACTGCATGTCTATGCATGATAAGTACGATATGTATGTATAGAGTGATGAATGCATGACTGAAAACCTATCTTAATATATTTTAACTGTATAAAGTAATACTTACGAGTCATCAATTCATTTTAGTTTTTATATGTGCCCTCTCAGGGACAAGATGAACATGACACATCTTGGACAAGAAAGCCTAGGCAAGATATTTTGTACGAGAAAGTTTAATCATAAAATTTATGTTTTCCATTGTAACCATTTTAATTAAGAAAACAAGTTTTATTTATAAACATGAAGTCTTTTGTATCCTGGCATGAAAGGAAAATAAATTTTAAAAGGAACCGTAATTCCCGTCTATTTTTATTAAAGTCATTTTCTAAAGGACCCACAACAAAGACGGGCATTACATATAGAGAGAGCAAAATGTCAAGAATTCATCGTGTATATAAGTCTCTACTATTGACCCCTTAGCTTAGACTTTATTTCTAAAGTGCACTTTAGTCTACCCAAATATCTCTCAACTGGATACATCTAATGAAACTGCACTGATTAGTCTCACAGTGCCTCTCGAGGTAAATGCATTGCTAAATGGACCATTATGTGAAAAAATGATGGTGGAAAGATCTACTTGAATTTACATATATAGTATTATTGCAATGACGTCTTTCATCTTCCGCAACACATCTCGATTTACTACCCGACAGTTCAAATCCTTGAGAAACATGCATAGTTTAGTTATGGAGACACGTATATTAGAAGTTAGCTTCCCACGAATTCCTACCGGTAACAATTTCTACAAAAATATGTAACAATCATGATTTTTCAATCCACTTATTTTCCATTCATCAGGGCTCACGCATCTATTGAGATTTGAAGTATAACCGTCTGGCAACTTCACACCTTGCAATCATTTGTAAAAGTCCATCCTCTCATCCCTTGTCATCGTGAAACAAGCATACGGCATAACCACCCTATTGCCTTCCATCTGCAAATGAAGATTATGTTTAAACCTCATTATGTCAAGATCTTTTCTTGTCTTAATTGTGTCTTTTTTTTTTTTAATTAATGCTCATCAATGTCCCCAATATATGCATTACATCCAAACTATATCGTAACAAGCATAACGGCCAATATGGCAAGTAAAAAATAAAAACTCTACTTTGTCCAATCAATTCAGTTGTGCCCCATTTTCTCTTCTTCTTTCACCAACCTTTGCCAAAATTGTTCGTGCCAAGTTCCATCAATTGAAAAAAAAAAGTTCCATCAATTGTTCCACTATCTTATCCCCAAACAATTCATTTGGAACAATTCTACCATCCATTCTCCCATCAAATTTAGCGTATTCCTTTCGCCATTCATGATTTGATGAAAAATAGAGTTAATGGCCCATGAAATACATCTTCTACGAAAATTTTAGCCACTCTCTTGTAGTCTCCTTATTACATGTGGGACATGTCAACTTCCCTTTAGTACTCCAACCTGAAAGATTGCTATATGCTAGAAAATCATTTATCGTCTATAACAATGCAACATGTGATGACCCGTTTTTAAGTGTATTTTCGCTGAAATATTTGTTTTTATTTTAATTAATATATTAGCTATTTATTTTAATTTATTTGCGTTTTTAAAGTTGGTTTTTAATTTAATTTATTTTATTTGAGGTTGTGTTTTATTTCTTTTAGTTGTTTTGCGATTTTAATCTTTTTGGCGGTTTGTTTCGTTTTCCCGGAGTGAGGATTGGACCTCATCTCTTTTCACATCTTTTTCCTTTTTCTCTTTTTTCCTTTTTTCTTTTTCCCTTCTTTTCCTTTTTCCCTCTTTTTCTTTTTTTTCTTTTTTTTCTTTCTCTCCTTTTCTCTCCCGCGTTCGGACCCCCCCCCCCCCCGTGCTCTCTCTCTCTTCTCTCTCCTCACCCACGGCCGAACCCCTTCCCACCGTCGACCCAGTGCCGTCCGGCCACCGTGGGCGACACCTCCCCCACCATCCTCTTCGTCCACCTCCGGCGCACCTCCCCACCGGTTTCCTCCCCCATCCGGCCGGCCGTTTGGCCGGAAAAGCCCTCCAAAGGCCGCACGGTTTTCAGCTCGATCCGCCGCCGTCGCTCCACCTCCGGCCACCATTTCTTCACCACTTCATCACCGACCTCTTGTCGTCCTAACCCACCCATTTCCGGCCTCCATCGACCACCGGAGCAGCTCTCACGAGCTTGTTTTCCGATTTGCCCTTTTTGGCCATTTCCGGCCATTCCGCCGCCACCCACGGCCGTCCGTCACTTCCTATAGCTTCACAACCACCTCTAGACCATTCCCTATCAATCCCGTGTCCTAGTTTGTCCCCGTTCAAAAGTGGGTTTTTCGGACCCACGGCCACAGTGAATTTTCACTGTGACGTTGCTGTTTTTCCGCCGTTAGCAACGCCGCGAGCTTTCTAAAAATACCGTATAGCGCTGTAAGTATTTTCCAAACCCTATTTTCAGATTTTAATGTATATTGCTCTTTCAATTGTTTTATTTAATTAAGCATTTATTTATTTTATCTGTTGTTGGTTGTTGATTCCGGACTGAGTCCGAGGAGTTTTGGGGGTCGGATGGATTGAGGATGGAGTGTTTGTTTGGTTGGTTGTGACTGGTTGATTTGATTGGACCGTGTGGCGTGCGTTGCTTTTTATTTGCGTGCATGTGCGTTTTGCTTTATTTGTGTAATTCATGTTTATCAGCGTTTTGGTCTTTGGTTGCATGTGTCTCACGAGCCCAAGCCGGGATGGGTTATTATCACGGTGGAGCTCCTCTGGTCACTCGGGAGCGAATAATACTGAGTGACATCCCCTGGGTTGTCGCAGGGCGACGACCGGATCGCACGATAGGGTGACGATGTCGTGTCGACTCCGTGGTCCTTCTAGTGGCGGGGACTAGAGGATGGCCCAGATGGTTCGCGCTCGTGTCGTGAGTCTGGGCATCACTCGTTTAGGTGCCACATGCGCAGTCGTTACCTGCGGTGTGGTACAGAGCCATGTATACGGATGATCCCTAGGGGAGATCATGGTGTATGCGTAATTCGGAACTCCTCTGGTCACTCGGGAGTGGTTAATGCTGAGTGACGTCCCCTGTGTTGTCGAGAGCGATGACGGGAGCGGGGCTAGGGGATGCTTGGCTACGAACGCGCAGGGCGCGGAACCGGGCATCGCCCTACTCACCGACTCCGTGGCCTTTCGCTGGTGAGGGCTAGAGGATGGCCCAGATGGTTCGCGCGTGTGACGTGAGTCTGGGCATCACTTGTTTAGGTGTCACACGCGTAGCCGTTCTCTACGGTGTGGCACTGAGCCAGGGTGTGCGGATGATCCCTAGGGGAGATCATGGTGCATACAGTGTGGGTGTGGTATGGTTTTTCGGTTATGATCCATTTTCTGGGAAAATGGTGGTTTGGGCCATTATCGGGGATAATGGCGAGGTCTGACTTCTTGGATGTTTTGTGGGCCATATGGGTTTTGGCGTGCGTGGAAAAATGTGGTTTTGCGGGGCATGTGTTTAGGTTGTTCTTGCATGCATGTTGTTTGAGCTATATGTGTTTTTATCTGGTAGTGTTTGGGTTATACTTACCTGCGGAACCATTTTTGGTTCCGTAGCTTTTGGTGCAGAGTTCGAGGAAGAGGAGGAGGAGGCTGAGCCCGAGGATGCGGCTCCGCCGGGTTGCTGATGCTGTGCTTTTTATCTGTTTTTAAACATGTATTTGTGTTTTTATAATATTTTATTTATGTACGTTTTAAACAGCTTGTATTACGTTAAGAAAAATTCTGGTACTTAGTTATGACTTTCTTTATCCGCTGCGTGTTTCTCTGTACACATTTGTTGCCTGACACACACTCGGCACCCGTCGATGGGATGGTGACCCGGGTTGTCACCATCCGGACGTCTCAATTTCCCCGTGTTCGGGCGTGGGGATTTGGGGGCGTCACAGGTGGTATCAGAGCAGTTTGGCTCTGGGTAAAACCACATGTCCCGTAGGTAGTACCAGAATGTTTTAAAGTTGTGTTTTAAAAATTATGTTAAGTATAGTTGTTTTATTTGTTTATTTGTTTGAGCTTGGTTGCTTGTTTTTATTTATTTAGTTATGTTTTAACATGCCGGTTTCTTTTGTTTCTTGTTGTGTTGCGTTGTTTTTGTTTATGTTGGTTTTGTGATGGTTTTATTTGTTTTCTTAAAGGAGGGTCAAGTGTGGTGTTGTGTCAGGAAAATGGGAAGACCAGGAAGACCAAGGAAAAATACTCAGGAACCGCAAGACAATACCTCCAGAGATGACTCCTTAGCCGAGGCAATAAGGCAGATGACGGAGTTTATGCAACAGAATATTAGGCCACAACAGGCAGGGCCCTGGCCACCACAAGGACCTTGGCCACAACAAGGGGGTCCTTGGCCACAACAAGGAGGGCCTTATCCACCACCAGGAGGGCCTTATCCACCACCAGGAGGGCCCTGTCCACCACAAGGAGGGTATTGGCCCCAACCAGGAGGTCCTTGGCCATATCAGGGAGGACCTTGGATGTATCCAGGAGGGTCCAGTAGCATGGTGCAAGCCGGATGCACCTATGAGCGCTTCCTAGCGCATCGGACTCCACACTTTACTGGAAATGAGGATCCTCTTCAGGCTGGAAAATGGATCAAAGATCTGGAGAAAACCTTTGAGGTGTGTGGATGCACTGAAGATCAGCAAGTACTCTACGCCAGTTATCTTTTGCAGGGTATCGCTTCTGATTGGTGGGATACCAAGAGGGTGCTGTTGGAATCTGAATTGGGATCTTTCGCTGCGGTGACTTGGCAGCGTTTCAAGAAGGAGTTCAATGACCGCTTCTTTCCCGCATCGGTAAGGAAGCAAAAGGCAAGAGAGTTCTCCAATCTGGTCCAAGGGGGCGCAACAGTGGAACAATACGCCCGGAGGTTTATAGAACTTGAGCGATTTGCTCCTCATCTTGTTGCCACTGAGGAGATGCGAGCAGATCGTTTTCAGGAAGGGCTACGCCCTGATATACGCCGTTTGGTGGTCAGCCATCGGATATCCACTTTTCAGGAGTTAGTGGATGTGGCCACCCTTATAGAGCGGGAAAATAATCTGAGTATGGGCTCCCCTCCAGGGCAAAAGAGGCGGAGTTTTTCTGGTGAAGGAAGCAGCTCGGGTTCGCCCCAGAAGTTTGTTCAGCGGTCCGGGACTCGACCGCAAGCATCCTCAAGTGTTCGCATGGGAGGACGTGTACCTGTTTGTGGAGTTTGTAATAGAGCCCATGTGGGCGAGTGCACTTCTGGTGGGGTTCGATGTTATAGTTGTGGCCAGCAGGGTCACATTGCCCGAGAATGTACACGGATAGCCCAAGGGAGCCGTGGAGGTAGGCGCGGTGGAAGGACCAACCCGAGGCAAACAGTGCAAGCTCGGGTTTATGCTGTCACACCCGGAGAGGTGGATGATGAGGCACCAGCGACCCATGATGCTGGAGTAATCACAGGTATGGATTAAATTAATTTTAAGTTGGATTTAATTTTTGGTGCATTTGGCTCTTTCTTTGCTTTTTTGGATTTCATGGGTTGTGTGTTTGGTTCAGGAAGGGTCCGTTTGTATGAGTTTTATGCTTGTACTTTGTTTGATTCCGGTGCTTCACAATCGTTTGTATCTTCCACGTTTGCTCGGGTGTGTAACTTGATTACGGAACCGTTGCCGAAGGCCATGGTAGTGGCACTACCCGATGGTGAGATGGTGTGGTGTTCCAAGGTTGCTTTGGGATGCCCGTTAAATTTTGAGGGAAGGTCTTTGGATGCTGATCTGGTGGTGTTCAAGCTGTTGGGTTTTGACATCATCCTCGGGATGGATTGGCTATACCGATATTCTGCGACTATTAATTGCAGAAGTCGGACAGTTAGCTTTCAGCTTCCGGATGGAGATTGTCTGGAATTTGCGGGGAGTAGATTAAAAGAGAAGCCGATGATTATATCGGCGATACAGGCAAGAAGAGAGATTGCATGGGGAGCGGATGCATTCTTGGTTCAGATGGTGTCCACGCCGTCTGAGAAGAAGTCCTTGCCAGACATTCCAATTGTAGAAGAGTTCCCCGATGTATTTGTGGATGACTTGCCCGGACTACCCCCTGTTCGGGAGATGGAGTTTGTCATAGATTTGGAACCTGGAGCGGCTCCTGTGCATAAAGCTCCTTATCGCATGGCACCGGCTGAATTGAAAGAGTTGAAGACTCAGTTGCAAGAACTGGTAGAGAAGGGATTTATTCAGCCTAGTACGTCGCCGTGGGGTGCTCCAGTTTTATTTGTTAAAAAGAAAGATGGAACCCTTCGTATGTGCATTGACTATCGGGAGTTGAACAAGGTGACCATCAAAAATAAATATCCTCTCCCGCGGATAGATGATTTGTTTGACCAGCTTCAGGGAGCAGCCGTGTTCTCTAAAATTGATCTGAGGTCGGGATACTACCAGCTGAGAATCAGAGAGCAGGATGTGCCAAAAACTGCTTTCAGGTCGAGGTATGGACACTATGAATTTAAGGTGATGCCGTTTGGGTTAGCTAATGCCCCTGCCGCTTTCATGGATTTAATGAATCGGGTGTTCCAACCTTATCTGGATTCTTTTGTGGTAGTATTTATTGATGATATACTGATTTATTCTCGAGATGTTGAAGAGCATGTGTATCATCTTAGCTTGGTGCTTGAGAAATTGAGAGAACACCGGCTTTATGCCAAGCTTAGCAAGTGTGAGTTCTGGTTGGAAGAAGTTAAATTTCTTGGGCATGTTATTTCCAGAGACGGAGTGGCTGTTGATCCCAGTAAGATAGAAGCCATTTTGTCATGGCCACGCCCGACTACAGTACGGGAGATCAGGAGTTTCTTGGGGCTCGCCGGTTATTATCGAAGATTTGTAGAAGGTTTTGCTCGCCTATCCGGACCTCTCACAGCCTTGACTCGGAAAAATACAGAATTTGTATGGTCAGACAAATGTGAGAGAAGCTTCCAGGAATTAAAGAATCGGTTGACGACGGCACCAGTGTTAGCACTCCCAGAACCGCATAAGCCTTTCGTAGTCTTCAGCGATGCGTCCAAGTTTGGGTTGAGTTGTGTCCTTATGCAGGAAGGACGGGTTGTAGCCTATGCATCTCGTCAGCTTAAGGACCATGAAAAGAATTACCCGACGCACGATCTAGAATTGGCTGCGATTGTTTTTGCACTCAAGATCTGGCGGCATTTCTTGTATGGGGAAGCTTGTGAGGTATTTACTGATCATAAGAGTTTGAAGCATTTGTTTTCCCAGAAAAATTTAAATATGAGGCAAAGGCGGTGGCTGGAGCTAATCAGTGACTATCAGTGTGAGATCAAGTACCATCCAGGAAAGGCTAATATAGTTGCTGATGCTTTGAGCCGGAAGTCACATTTGGAAGACGAAGCTGAGCCGTCGGAAGTGGATTCGTTACTTTGTGGGATGAGAAGGCTCCTACTAGAGAGTTCGCAGCAAGTGGAAATTTTATCATCAGTTCTTGATATTCGGGTAACCGATTTTGAAGAATTGAAAGCTCTCCAAAGAAAGGATCCGAAGCTGCTGAACATCAGGAAAAGAGTTCGAAAGTCTCGAGGGCCGTTGCACTATAGCATGGATAGTGATGGGATATTACGGTTCCGAGATCGCAGAGTGGTTCCAAAGGACTCAGATTTCAAAGAGCGGATCATGGCGGAAGCTCATGCGGCCCCTTATTCGGTTCATCCCGGCAGTACAAAGATGTATCGGGACTTGAAGAAAAATTACTGGTGGGATGGAATGAAGAGGGACATTGCCTTACATGTGGAGAAATGCCACACATGCCGACAGGTAAAGGCCGAACATCAGAGACCTGCAGGTATGCTCCAACCCCTCCCAATTCCTGAGTGGAAATGGGATGACATCACGATGGACTTTGTTGTGGGTTTGCCGAGAACGCCTAGTGGGAAGAATTCGGTTTGGGTGATTGTGGATCGGTTAACGAAGAGTGCTCATTTTCTGCCTGTTAATAACACCGACTCTTTGGGTAAGTTGACCCGTTTGTATGTTAAGGAGATAGTGCGGCTACACGGCATACCAAAGAGTATAGTGTCGGATCGGGACCCGAGGTTCACATCGCAGTTCTGGAAGAGTTTGCAGGCAGCTTTGGGTACTAAATTGAAGTTCAGTACTGCTTATCACCCGCAGACAGACGGCCAGTCAGAACGCACCATTCAAACTCTGGAAGACATGCTGCGAGCGTGTGTCATGGAATTCCAAGGGAGTTGGGAAAATCATTTGCCGCTCATTGAGTTTGCCTACAATAACAGCTTCCATGCGACCATTCAGATGGCTCCCTACGAAGCTCTTTATGGGAGAAAGTGCAGGTCGCCCTTGTGTTGGGATGAAGTTGGGGAGAGTAGAATTATTGGACCCGAAATAATTCAAGAGATGCAAAGCCAAATCCGGATCATCAGAGATAAAATGGCGGCAGCTCAGAGTCGCCAGAAAAGCTACGCTGATACCAGGAGGAGAGAATTGTCTTTTGAAGTAGGTGATTGGGTTTATCTTAAAGTCTCTCCCATGAGAGGTGTTAAGCGTTTTGGTAAGAAAAGGAAACTAGATCCGAGGTACGTCGGCCCTTTTCAGATTCTGGAGAGAGTAGGGTCCGTCGCCTACAGAGTTGCTTTGCCAGATTATTTTGGGGATGTTCATGACGTCTTCCACGTATCATCCCTGAAGAAGAGCTTTGGACAGCAAGAGCCACGCTTCGTCGACCCAGCAAGTATTCAGTTGCAACCGGATCTCACTTATGAAGTTGTTCCGTCACAGATTATGGATTGGAAGGAGCAGCAGTTGAGGTCCAAGACGATACCGTTGGTTAAAGTGGCTTGGGGAGATCCGTTAGCACAAGATTTCTCATGGGAGCGAGTGGCGGACATGAGGGAGCTATATCCATATTTGTTTGAATGATGAAGGTATGTAATTTAATCTTGGTCTCAGTTGGTTCATGTGCGTTTGTGTGGTTTGGTTTAAGTTGGTGGTGATCTTGCAATTTCGAGGACGAAATTGTTTTTAAGGAGGGGAGGATGTGATGACCCGTTTTTAAGTGTATTTTCGCTGAAATATTTGTTTTTATTTTAATTAATATATTAGCTATTTATTTTAATTTATTTGCGTTTTTAAAGTTGGTTTTTAATTTAATTTATTTTATTTGAGGTTGTGTTTTATTTCTTTTAGTTGTTTTGCGATTTTAATCTTTTTGGCGGTTTGTTTCGTTTTCCCGGAGTGAGGATTGGACCTCATCTCTTTTCACATCTTTTTCCTTTTTCTCTTTTTTCCTTTTTTCTTTTTCCCTTCTTTTCCTTTTTCCCTCTTTTTCTTTTTTTTCTTTTTTTTCTTTCTCTCCTTTTCTCTCCCGCGTTCGGACCCCCCCCCCCCCCCGTGCTCTCTCTCTCTTCTCTCTCCTCACCCACGGCCGAACCCCTTCCCACCGTCGACCCAGTGCCGTCCGGCCACCGTGGGCGACACCTCCCCCACCATCCTCTTCGTCCACCTCCGGCGCACCTCCCCACCGGTTTCCTCCCCCATCCGGCCGGCCGTTTGGCCGGAAAAGCCCTCCAAAGGCCGCACGGTTTTCAGCTCGATCCGCCGCCGTCGCTCCACCTCCGGCCACCATTTCTTCACCACTTCATCACCGACCTCTTGTCGTCCTAACCCACCCATTTCCGGCCTCCATCGACCACCGGAGCAGCTCTCACGAGCTTGTTTTCCGATTTGCCCTTTTTGGCCATTTCCGGCCATTCCGCCGCCACCCACGGCCGTCCGTCACTTCCTATAGCTTCACAACCACCTCTAGACCATTCCCTATCAATCCCGTGTCCTAGTTTGTCCCCGTTCAAAAGTGGGTTTTTCGGACCCACGGCCACAGTGAATTTTCACTGTGACGTTGCTGTTTTTCCGCCGTTAGCAACGCCGCGAGCTTTCTAAAAATACCGTATAGCGCTGTAAGTATTTTCCAAACCCTATTTTCAGATTTTAATGTATATTGCTCTTTCAATTGTTTTATTTAATTAAGCATTTATTTATTTTATCTGTTGTTGGTTGTTGATTCCGGACTGAGTCCGAGGAATTTTGGGGGTCGGATGGATTGAGGATGGAGTGTTTGTTTGGTTGGTTGTGACTGGTTGATTTGATTGGACCGTGTGGCGTGCGTTGCTTTTTATTTGCGTGCATGTGCGTTTTGCTTTATTTGTGTAATTCATGTTTATCAGCGTTTTGGTCTTTGGTTGCATGTGTCTCACGAGCCCAAGCCGGGATGGGTTATTATCACGGTGGAGCTCCTCTGGTCACTCGGGAGCGAATAATACTGAGTGACATCCCCTGGGTTGTCGCAGGGCGACGACCGGATCGCACGATAGGGTGACGATGTCGTGTCGACTCCGTGGTCCTTCTAGTGGCGGGGACTAGAGGATGGCCCAGATGGTTCGCGCTCGTGTCGTGAGTCTGGGCATCACTCGTTTAGGTGCCACATGCGCAGTCGTTACCTGCGGTGTGGTACAGAGCCATGTATACGGATGATCCCTAGGGGAGATCATGGTGTATGCGTAATTCGGAACTCCTCTGGTCACTCGGGAGTGGTTAATGCTGAGTGACGTCCCCTGTGTTGTCGAGAGCGATGACGGGAGCGGGGCTAGGGGATGCTTGGCTACGAACGCGCAGGGCGCGGAACCGGGCATCGCCCTACTCACCGACTCCGTGGCCTTTCGCTGGTGAGGGCTAGAGGATGGCCCAGATGGTTCGCGCGTGTGACGTGAGTCTGGGCATCACTTGTTTAGGTGTCACACGCGTAGCCGTTCTCTACGGTGTGGCACTGAGCCAGGGTGTGCGGATGATCCCTAGGGGAGATCATGGTGCATACAGTGTGGGTGTGGTATGGTTTTTCGGTTATGATCCATTTTCTGGGAAAATGGTGGTTTGGGCCATTATCGGGGATAATGGCGAGGTCTGACTTCTTGGATGTTTTGTGGGCCATATGGGTTTTGGCGTGCGTGGAAAAATGTGGTTTTGCGGGGCATGTGTTTAGGTTGTTCTTGCATGCATGTTGTTTGAGCTATATGTGTTTTTATCTGGTAGTGTTTGGGTTATACTTACCTGCGGAACCATTTTTGGTTCCGTAGCTTTTGGTGCAGAGTTCGAGGAAGAGGAGGAGGAGGCTGAGCCCGAGGATGCGGCTCCGCCGGGTTGCTGATGCTGTGCTTTTTATCTGTTTTTAAACATGTATTTGTGTTTTTATAATATTTTATTTATGTACGTTTTAAACAGCTTGTATTACGTTAAGAAAAATTCTGGTACTTAGTTATGACTTTCTTTATCCGCTGCGTGTTTCTCTGTACACATTTGTTGCCTGACACACACTCGGCACCCGTCGATGGGATGGTGACCCGGGTTGTCACCATCCGGACGTCTCAATTTCCCCGTGTTCGGGCGTGGGGATTTGGGGGCGTCACACAACATGCGTCTGAAAAGATGTCGAGGTGTATGCATCAAAAGTTCGGATGTCATTTTTGCATAGATCTTTCAACTCTTCAATTAAGGGCTGCATGAATACGTCAATATCATTCTCAGGTGATCTTGGGCTGGGGATAAGCAAAGTTAACTGAAAGTTTGGTGCCTTTATGCAGTTCCCTGGTAGAAAATTATATGGAATCAACACTACAAACAACGTGCTCTAACTTGGGCTCATATTATCAAACGGATTGAATCCATCTATTGTTAGTCCTAGATGCACATTACGAGCTTCGTTTCCAAAATCTGTGTATTTATTATCAAAACTTTGCTACGCAATTGAGCCAGCAAGGTACCTCATATATCTATCATCCCTAACTTGTTTCTCCTCGTGCCACCTCATATCTTGAGCTGTTTTGCTACACATATATAGCCTTTGCAACCTTGGTTTGAGTGGAAAATAATGCATAATTTTCATCGAAATATTTTTTTTTACCTTTCCACCTCAACTCTCCACATACAGAACAAGCTTGTTTTTCCTCATTCTCATTGCAAAACAACACATAAGCATTCCTACATGTTATCGACTTGTAATCAAACATAACCCCTTTCTCAATTGATTGCACTTCATAAAAAATTCTCCACAATACGGAACTTTCAAAGAGCACCTCATTAAATTAGTCCAATACCATGTTGATTGCTTTTGTCGACATCCCGCACAATGACTTAGTGTTTAGTAGACGCACAATAAACAGTATTTTGTTGTGTTTTATACAACTAGGATAAAACTCATACTTTGCATCTTGCCACATTTTAGAGAAATTCTCTAAATCACCCCCTTGGCCACTTTCCAATGTCACCCAAGGTCTCCTCCATCTTATCCCGCTCACTATTGTCATCCCTCTCATTATCCTCATCTAGGTGCCTCATTTCAATACTAGAGTCAAAGATATTATTGACAGACTGTTCATAAGGCTTACCATGCAAAACCCATCGAGTAAATTCCAAATCCATACCATTCACAAATATATAACTTTCCACTTCATCCAATCCTATAGTACACAGATTTTTGCACCCTCAACATGGACACTTTATGTAACCTTGACTATCGGCAGATGCCCAAGCAAAATCAATAAAGTTTTTCACTCCACGTGCATACAAAATTTTCCAAGTCTATTGCCAAGATGAATCCAACTTTTGTCCATTTCTAAAAAATATTATTAATTAAAATAATGCAACCAACTTCATATGCATCACATGCTCCAATTCAATTCTACATCTTCTTTAGATAAAGAAAGTTGATGCTATCCGATTCGAGATTATATCATCCATATTGTACAAATTTCGTCACTCTTATACTCTACACGTCAGTAGAAATTTTAACAACACCTCCCCATAGTTCTCCAAGTATACATGGTCACAGAGAGGGATTGTCACCCTGGGACCAATATACCCAAAGAACATTTGAAGAAGGTATCAAAATTTCCATCATGAACATGTAAAGAAAAAGTAATGAAAATGTGCAATACATATAATATAATCCCATGCTGTCCACACTAGATAATTCAGGAATTAGTGAACACTTGAGTATACACTAATTCCTAAATGGGTCTAAGGTTATTCATGCAATGTTACACACACAAATTATAACATATAACATATATTATAGACATGCAAGCTATAACATATAAGTAATGTATATTCATACTGAACTCCCACAAAATGCCTCAGTAAAGAATCCATTGTTGGGTCTTAAATGAGGCTTTCAAAGAAGTTTAGTATCCTTTGTCCTAAGTATAATATGTGGAGTTGGTTATTTGCTATTATTACAATTTCCTAAAATTTTAAAGTTATCATTAATTAAATTAGATATAATTATTTATCAATCTAAGATGTAGATTTAAATTAGATATG
The DNA here is from genome assembly GCF_018687715.1 of Carya illinoinensis. Lineage (NCBI taxonomy): Eukaryota > Viridiplantae > Streptophyta > Magnoliopsida > Fagales > Juglandaceae > Carya > Carya illinoinensis. The sequence goes on from NC_056758.1 coordinate 11,522,812, forward strand.
TAACATGTGTTTAATGTATATTTGATTCCAAATAAATAAGGTTATTTATTGAAATCATGTATAAATATACTGAACTTCTCAAAAACCCTTAATAAAGAATCAATTGTTGGGTCTTAATTGAGGGATTCTAAGAAGTTCACTATATTTTGTTCTAAGTATAGTATGTGGAGTTGGTTAATTTTTTTTATTGTTTATTAATTAGTTATTTGTTTTAATCTTAGTATTATTATTAATCACTTATTTTTATTAATATTTTTAGATATTAGTGATTACTTATTTGTTTTAATCTTAGTATAGATTATTAATTATTTATTTGTTTTAATCTTATTATATGTTATTAATTAGTTATTTGTTTTAATCTTAATAATATTATTAATCCATTACTTTTAATAATATTATTATATATTATTAATTACTTAGTTGTTCCAAAATATTAGTATAGATTATTAATTAGTTATTGGTTTTTAATCTTAGTATTATTATTAATTAATATTTGTTTTAATCATAGTATGTTATTGTTAATCAAATTCTTAGTAATTATGTCATGAAAAAAATACTTTATGTCATTTAATTTTACATTCTATACATGCTCAAGTGAAAATTAGAGCTAATTACAATATAATACCACAAATCACAATATAATCTCAAAATTCACATATATGCCAATCACAACATCTCCTCACAAATCACAATATAATCATAATATATTGTCACATGCATCACAATATAATCAGAATATAATCTAAAATAACAATATAATCCCACAATTCACAATAGTAATTAGGTATAAGGTTTTAATCTTATTTTATATATTATTAATTAGTTATTTGTTTTAATCTTAGTATATATTAACATTTAGTTATTTGTTTCAAACTTAGTATTTTATTAATCGCTTATTTTTAATAATATTATTATATATTATTTATTATTTGTTTGTTTTGTTCTTAGTATATATTATTAACTAGTTATTTGTTTTAATCTTAGTGCATATTATTAACTACTTATTTTCCTTAATCTTATTATAGATTATTGTTGTATAATTTTTCAAACTATATTTTTATGACAACTAACTAGTTCTCTATTTTATTAAAACTTACTAGTTGTATATTTTATTAAAACTAACTAGTCGTATATTTTTTAAGTAAACTTTTATTCTTTATTTCCTTCATGTAAACAAAAATGCATGAAACAATATATCTACATAATTTATTTTCAATTTATCTACACAATTAATTATTTCAAGTAGCAATTACAAAGCTATATAGTTATCTTATTTTTCTCCATTGTTTGGAAACTAAATTTAGGAAATCCCACAAATCACAATATATTTACTAATCCTACAAATCACAAAATAATCTCACAAATCAAAATTTGGAGCCGGCCCTAGTTTTAGAGAGAGAGACTCCTTCTACTTTCTAGAAATACTTTCTAGAAACCACCTCCAAATCAAAACCTGCACAGAGGCTCCTCCCCCATCCCCCCTCCCTCCTTCATCCCTCCTTCCTCTTCTCTCTAGTTTTCTTCTTTCATTTTCTTTTTCTGGTTGTTTTTTTAGGCCTAAGTATGGCGGAAGGTCGACCACCACGCGCCTTACTATCCACAAGTTTCCCAAGGCACCAATCATTTAGACGGGCAAAGAATTTTGCTGAACGGCGCTGCGCATAGCCACACACATGGTCCAAAGTGGGAGTGTGAAAAACATGTGCCACTACTAAGGGTGCTCTTCTGCCGCTACATGTGGCTTTTCTGGATCCAGGGCCACCGGTTACTTCAGACCTAACTGACTGGCATACTTCTAAAGTGGTGCGTGGCTCTCACACGCCATCACAGTCACTTTGTTTGTACTTTTTTTTCCTTCCAAGGTTGAAAATCCGGATCTATGTCATTCCAATATGTAATTCATTTTTTCCATATATCTTTAATTTCTGTTTTGTCTTTTTTTTTTTAGAAAAAGAAAAAAAAAATACATAGTCTCTTTGACTTTTATCCGTAGAGTGTATCCTCTACTCTATCTTAGATAGAGTATGGAGTTTGTTAACTCTATCTTAGACAGAGTTGTGTTGTCTTTCAGACAGTGTTCTGTAGAGATTTGCAGCATGAACTTGACCATGTCAGTAACAGATGTGTACTACATGTATGTTTTAGGTCAAAGTTATAATGTCCGTTATTAATGAATGCAATATGTTTTATAAAAAAAAAAAAAAAAAAAAAGTGAACAAAATATAATCACAAAAATATATAATCCAACCATTCACAATATAATCACAAAAATATAATCCAACACTCCAACAAATCAGAATATAATCACAAAAATCATAATATAATCACACAATCAAGTTTAGAAATATACCTAACTAAAATCACAAACTTTTTTCTTCTCACAACTAAGAAACAAGCTCAAACTAGTTATATTCCTTCAAAATAAACATTATATTATTTAGTTCAATGATAAACATAATAAATAAATAAACACAACAATTAATTTACACAAACCCACCTCTCTCTCTCTCTCTCTCTCTCTCTCTCACGAGAACCAAGCTCTGTCTCTCTGTCTCTGTTTTAGTCTGTTGGAGGAAGAATTGGGGAACAAGTGTTATGTCCCATTTCTTAAACACGCCCCAAGCTTGGCTTGGGCCTCCTCTTTATTTTTTCAGAATTTTTTACGACAATAGGTTGAACTAAATAGAACTAACATTTTGTTTAGTAAACTAACCTATTGCAGCGACTTTTTACATGCAAAGTCATTGCATCAAGTGCCGCAATGTTCGACGCTTATACTAAACATTTAAACATTTTGCAAAATTTCCCACTCCTGATTTATGTCCCTCTAAGTCTGTTCACACAAATAACGTTAGAACGTAACATGGTTGACATGCGAACGTATAAGAAATTAGGTCCCCCATGTATGCCATAGAATTTATGCAAGAAAAGTTCCACCATTTTTTTCAGAAATGTTCGAATGTGCACATTTCACGTTTGAACGTAAAAAACTGACATTTGAACATAAGATAGTTAACATGCGAATGTAGATGAATTTAGGTCCCCGTGTATGCCATAGAATTTACGCAAGAAAGGCCCCGCCAATTTTTTTATAAATATTCAAATGTACCCTTTCCATGTTTGAACATACAAAAATTACATTCAAACGTAACACGGTTAACATGCGAATGTAGATTAATTTAGGTCCCCGTGTATGACATAGAATTGCGGGGAGTGTCTTGCCAATTTTTTTATAAGTGTTCAAATGTATCCATTTCACGTTCGAACGTGAAATAACATGCCCATTTCACGTTCGAACGTGCAAACCTAACATTTGAACGTAAAATTCTTGACATGTGACTGTAACTATTTATTAGGTCCCCTATATATTATATGGTTATATAGTAATATATGTATATATATACGAACTATATAGTATATATATAATATATCGTAATATTATATACTAATATATATACTAACTATATATGGTAACTATATATATAAATGTACTAACTATATAGTAACTACATATAAATATATATACTATATAGTTATCATATACTTAGTATATTTATATATATAGTTACTATATACTTAGATCATCTACACTCAGTGTATACTTCATTTATACTATGGCCATTACAAGTTTAAATGCATTTTTGAGGAAATCAGAAATGGCTGAGTCGATTATCTTTACATTTGAATGTATTTTAATCTATGTTCAAATGTATTGTTATGTTCGAACGTTTCTACCCTTGAACATTCGAATGTAATGTTTTCCTAGCTGTTTGATAACATTAGAATGTATTCTTGGATAAGTTAAAACGTTTGGTTGTTTGACTCCTAACATTCGAATGTATTTCTAGATAAGTTTGAATGTTTCTCCATTTGACTCCTCACGTTCGAATGTTTTCCCGTTTGATTCCTAACGTTCAAACGTTTACCCATTTGACTCCTAACGTTTGAACGTTGTAAATAGCATGTTCAAATGTTATTCTGTTACATTTGAATGTTAAGTTATATCTATACACTGTTATTTATTTATTTTGCAAAATATAGCTCATTCTTTGACAACTAGGAAACAGAGGAGGGAAGGAACTCAGGACACTTCTTGTATAGGCTATAGGACTGTTATGGCTGAACGCGAAGTGTATATCAACAAGTTTGATGAGCTGACATGGGATGGGAAGAGTCTGAGGTCTATCTTTGTTTCCAAAGGTTGGACCAACAGTTGTACACTAAGGGGGAGTATATTCCCCCCCATGGTCCACAAGTTTTAAATAGAGATGTCATTCATGCCTAGGATGCATCATCTCACATTGTAACTTTATGCACTGTTTAGTTTGTGGTTTTGGTGGATGTCATCGCCCAGCTACTCGGGCTTCATTGTGTATCTGAGGCATCGAGTACAGTGGATGCTCAAGTTAAGGGTGCACCAGATGTAGGCCCATTTGCATTATCTACAGGCCTAGTTGAGTCTATGATTAGAGATGTTGACTGGTCAGAGAAAGAGGATATTGATGAGGCTCAAGATGTTGAGCGCGATGAGGATTTCTCCATCCTCACTAAGAGATACAACACAACATTTGATAAGAAGAACACATTCTCCCCGACATTGTTACTGCTATTTTTTTGTATGTTGCATCTCCTACGTTCTCCCAAATGTGGATCCGATGGCACATATGGCCACCATCAGTTAGACTCGTGCAGAGTTCCTCATATGACTAGCACATGGATAGCCCATCAACTTGCCACTATGGATATTTAAGAGGGTCTGTTACAAGGCCAGTATCATCTCCACTAACAACCTACCTTATGGGGTGATTCATTACTTAGCTGTTACTAGAACGGAAAGTGCGACTTCAAGCGGAGGTGTTATTGACTAAGCAGATGAGCCCCTTAGGCATGACCTCACATCATCGGAGCATTAGAATGGGAGTTTTTTTTCCGTTTTTGACTAGGGTTTTTTGCCCACGGCAGTGCCTGCCTCACAGGAGGGGGCTGCTGGTGGAGATGGGAGCACTTTGTCCTTTGTTCAAATGGTCTCAAAGCGGGCACCGCCTTCCACGTTCAGAGTTTCGATGCGGTATCCTGTAGATGTGGACAGAGAGCCTAGTATTGTTTTCACAGAACTTGAAATGGCGAAAGCGGTTGAGGAGTTCGGGTTTGCTCTTGTCATGAAGTTTATGCGTATCATACCAAAGGTTGATGACATACATTTGGTGATCATAAAATCCTAATGGGCTGGTGGAGATCCTGACGGTGAGTGTGATGGATGATCATCACATATTAGTGAAGCTACAATCGGAGAGGGACTTTGTGCATGCATGGGATCGAGAGGGTCATCTGATTGTTGGTTCAGTGTTTAGGCTATTTCAATGGACAAAAGAATTTGATCTACGTAAAAAATCATCTCTGGCGCCTCAATGGATATTTTTGCCTGGTCTTCCTATGCATATGTATCACACAGATATCTTGCAAATTTTATCTACAAGGTTTGGCCATTCTCTAGGGGTTGACAATCCAACGTTACATCGTTCCAGAGTGACTGGGGTGCGGATATGCGTGGAGATTGATCTGACTGAGGAGCCGGTGTAGCGCTTCCCCATTGCGGTGGCAAATAAGAAATTATGGCAAGAGGTGCGCTATGAAAGGCCTAATTTTTATTGCACCAAGTGCTGGAGATAGGGATATTCTTCAGTGGTTTGCCGGCTGGGGAGGGGGCAGTGCGTCGTGTAAGGGAGGGGGTGAAAGGGGTTGCTAGGGGTGCAAACACCAAATGGCAAGAGAAGCGAAAAATGGCGAAGCACCAAGATGAATGTGGTGGAAAAGAAGAGGATGCTCCTACAGAGAAGGCTGTATCGATGATGGCCGTGGAGGAGAAATTGGGGACGAGTCGAAGGGGAGATGATTTGCAAGAGATAAGGGATGATCCGGGGAGGCAGAATGAGGGACCCAGTGGTATCAAGCAGGTTGTAGAGTTGCCTTTAATCCAATGTGGGATCATTACTAGTTCTAGTGAGATAGAGCATGTACCATGTGTGGAGGAAGTGGCCAAAGGTCTCACCATGTGTGAGAACCCAGTGGTACAAGTGCAGCCTTTGCTACTAGAGGAGACGATTATTCCTGTGGTGACAGTGGAGGTAGATGTGAGGCCTATAGTAAAGGAGTTGCAAGATCCAGTGGCATCTGGGGATGCAAAAGGGAATAATGGAGTAGAAGCGCCAATAGATGCAGGGGTGATTGTGTTTGAGGAAGTGCAGCCTATAATAGAAGAACCAACTGATGATCTTTCCTATTGTACTGAGGGGGAGGAAGAAGAGAGTATCTCTGGGCTTGCTAAGCAGAAAGGCCTCTATTTTACGTGCCAAAGGGAAAAATAAGGTTGTGCAACAGTCTCAGAGGGTGTCAACCCATACTTCAAAATTGAATTTATGACTGAGTCCATCATTGTGTGGAACATAAGGGGTTTGGGTAGTTCTCATCAAGTACTGCGTAACTTGATTCGGAAAAATAATGGCATGCTTGCTGCTCTTTTTGAACTATTCACAACAGAGCATAAATTGCAGCAGCTAGTAAGTTTGTTAGGATTTGATGGTTATAGTTGTAATGAAGCAACTAGGGGAAAATTTTGGGTGTTCTAGTGAGGATCTTATGTCATGGAGGTGGTCAGGTCCACCAATCAGATGATTATAGGATGGGTCTTTGTTGAGAATGTAAAGACTCTGGTTATGCTTGTCTATGCAAAGTGCAATCATGTGGAGCAGAAAGGTTGATTGTGAAAGAGTGGGAGGGAGTCCCCATCTTGCTCAGGCTATGGATGAGTTTAACGAATGGATTGATTCATGTGGCCTTCTGGAAATTAAGTTTCGTGGGAATCATCTTTCATGGTGCAATGGCCAAGGGGGAAATGCTAGAAAATAGGCAAGGTTGGATCGGGCTTTAATGAATATGGTGTGCTCTGAGCGGTTCAACGGGTCGAAAGTGGAGTATACCAAAAGAAAGACCTCGGATCATAGTCCCATGATATTAAGAGTTGATTGTGTTGATACAAGGTATGGTCCCTCTCCGTTTCATTTTCAAAAAATGTGGTGTTCACATGAGTCCTTTTACTCTTTGGTACAAACAACATGGGAACAGCCCACGTGGGGCTCGAGTTTAATGAAGTTGGCAGCCAAATTGAAGAGAGTTAAACTATTGTGGGACTGGAATAAACATGTCTTTGGAAGAGTCAAGAAACATATCTAGGTATTGGAAGAGAAACTTACAGCTTTGGAATTTTAGCTTCAAACTGAGTTCTCAGAGGAGACAGATGCAGAGTATCTAGCTTTGAAGATGGAATTAGATTTGTGGGAAAAAAGAAAGGATATTCGTTTGGCTCAATCGGCTAAGAAGAGATGGTTAAAGGAGGGAAATCAAAATTCTAAATTTTTTCATGCTATTGTGTCTTAGAGGCTGCATGGGGCGATGATTGCTAGGATGCAGTTAGAAGATGAATCGATGCTGGGCTCCCCTGAGCAGGTCCATGTGGGGGCGTCGAAGTATTTTCAAAATTTTCTCACTAAGATGCCGATTATGGAGGAGGTAGATTTAACGCAGCTACTGTCTTCAGATATATCCATGGAGGAGAATGTTGAACTTTGCCGTTTACCTTCAGAAGAGGAAGTAAAGACTACGGTTTTTTCTATTCTGTAGCATAGCAACCCAGGCCTTGATGGTTTCGTTTCCTCATTCTATATTTCTTGTTGGAGTATTGTGAAAGAGGATGTGGTGGAGGCAGCTAGGGGATTTTTTTCAGGGGTATCGCTGCCTAAATTTTATGTTTCATCATACATTGTGTTGATTCCTAAGGTCACTGACCCAAAGAGTTTTGATAAATTTAGGCCTATTAGCCTATGTTCAGTGGCATATAAGATTTTTTCAAAAATCTTAGTGGCTTGGTTGACTGCCATCTTGCCGAGGTTGATTTCTCTGGAGCAAGGGGCTTTCATTCCAGATCGTAGTATTTTTTAGAACATTTCTCTTGCTCAAGAAATGGTCCACGGTATGCACAAAAAAAATTTAGGAGGAAATGTTATGGTGAAAATTGACATGGCAAAGGCTTATGACAGGGTCCATTGGGAGTTTTTGCTAAATGTGCTTATCAGCTTTGGATTTTGCTGACAATTCTGTAATCTGGTGAAGGAATGTCACGTCCCCTTGGTTCTCTATAATGATGAATGGGTCGTATAAATGTTTTTTTTCAACCTACTCGAGGTCTTCGGCAAGGGGACCCTCTATCACCGTATCTTTTTATTTTGATGCAGGAAAATTTATGGAGGCTTTTATGGCAACAATTTGAGGATGGTCATATTGGCAGGTTTTACCATCCGATGGGGCTCCTATGGTGTCGCATTTGTTATATGCTGATGACGTATTAATTTTCCTTAATGGGGATAAGCGATCTTTGCATCGACTTGGATCGACCTTAGCAATCTATGAACGGTGGTCTGGGTAGCGCATTAGTAGAGAAAAATATGCCATATTTGCGTCAACTGCTATTAGTAACGCTTAAAGGCGAGGGTGCCGTTGGTGCAAGGTCGTCTTAAAGCCTATCACTTGGATTAGTTGATCGTTAAAATTTGGCAAAGGTTACGAGTTGGAAAGCCAGGTTGCTGTCCCAAGGGGGCGTTTGATCTTGCTTCAACATGTCCTTTCTAGTATGTCTTCTCATCTTATGGCTATGATGGATGTTCCGAAAAGTGTGGTGAAAAGAATAAATTCCATCTTATCTACTTTCTTTTGGGGGGGAGAAGAATGGGAGAGCTAAGGCGAAATGGTGTGCGTGGTCTCGGATGAGTAAGCTTGTCCGAGAGGGAGGTTTGGGGTTGAGAGATTTTTCAGAGCTGCAGCGAGCGTCATATGAAGATGGCTTGGCATCTATTGTCAACGGAGTCATTGTGGTCTCGGCTCTTGCTGTCAAAATATGGTAGAGGGCAACATGTATCTCTGCTAGAGGTGCAACGAAGTAGCTCCAGACTTTGGAAATCGATTATGAATGTCCTGCCTGAGGTGTGCGTTGTGTCTAATATTAAAGTAAGGGACAGACTAGCCTCTTTTTGGTTTGACTACTGGTTCTTGAATGAGCCCCTAGCGTGCATGGTAGAGAGTGTCCCGACGCTGTCTATAACTATAAAAGAGGTATGGATTGGGGATAGGTGGAATGTAGAAATGCTTGAATCTCTAGTTGGTGAGGAAGTATCGGAGGCAGTAATGAGCTCTGTTTCTGCTGGAAGGTCAGGGCAGGATGTGTTGGTTTGGACGCCTACAACGGATGGGAGGTTTACAACAGCAACTGCCTGGGAGTTTATTCTAGTGCGAGGAGATCGTATTGCATGGTTAGACTAGGTCTAGCACAAGATATTGCTGAAGAGGATCTCGGTTTGTATGTGGTGAGCGAGATTTAATTTCCTTGCTATTGATAAGAAGGTGCAGGCTCGTGGCGTTGAGATGGCTTCCAAATGTGACTGTTGCTCATTGCCGTAGACGGAAACCTTGGATCATGTATTGGCAATGGGTCAGGTTGCAAAGAAGGTTTGGCATATTGCATCCGTAGCACTGGGCATTGCATGTATGAATACCAATAGTTGGTGGCACCGTGTGGAGGTATGGTTTTCTTGTGCAAAGAAAGGTACTCAATGGGGAGTATTAATCGGCCTATTACCAAGTATAATTACGTGGAGTTTATCGAGACGTCGGTGTAAATCCAGGATGGAAGATGTCCAGGAAAATCACAGAGGGGTTTGGAGGTCTATTCGGTTTTGGCTTGGGACCTTGGTGAACGACTTAACTGATTTGAAGATTACCCAGTTTGACTTTCAGATTTTGAGTGCACTAGATATCCCGATTCAGAGTCGTGCAACACAAAAAGTTCACTCCATTGCGTGGGTGAAACCTCCTACTAGTTGGTGGAAGCTAAATGTGGACGGTAATTGCCGTGGGAACCCAGGACACTGTGGTGAGGGTGGAGTGATAAGGGATCATAGGGGACATATTAAGGCTGGTTTTTCAGCTCCATATGGTGTTGGAACTAGTAATGAGGCAGAGTTACGAGCTTTGTTGCAAGGAGTTCACTTGTGCAAAGCTATGGCATATACGCATGTGATTCTAAGATTGTGGTTGATTGGTTGAAGAAAAGATGCTGCTCTTTGTGGTATCTGTGGGACTACTGGGATGATCTCATTAAGGAGTTAGATGGTTTACATTATAGGGTGGTTCACCAATTCAGAGAAGGGAACCAAGTGGCTGGACGGAAGGGTGAAGAGGGACTGACAGGGAGATATTTTCCGAGTGATAGACTGCCAAGAGAGCTAAGGGGTATTCTAAAACTAGATGTACTGGGTTTTCCGTCGTTGAGGAAGGTTTCAAGTTGAAGGCTTGATTTACGAAGCTGGACGTGGGGTTTGCTTGTTTAGAATGGGCTGTTTTGAAGTGTTTTTAGTTAGGATGATTTTGTTGATGTTTTTTGAGTCCCTAATGTCTGATTGTTATCACGGTGTTCCTCTACCATAAGTGAGGTTTTTAATAAATTTGGGAAAGGGTCACTCGTGTACATGTGACCCCGTCTCTTCTTAAAAAAAAAAAAGGGGGTGTGCTCAGCATGAACCTGCACCTACACCAGGTCTTGTTCCTCTGACCCAGCCCGAGGCCAATGTTGCTCCCACTAGTCAGTAGTTGATGGGTACATCTGCAGGGGATGCATGCCCTGCTTGGCTTTATGCGATGGTCTTAGATATTAATGCGCATATCAATGGCCAATTCATATCAGTACAACAAAGTGTCACCGAAGTTGGCCTTCTTTTAGATATTCTAAACGAAAAGATCAACACATTGACTAAGGAATTTCATACTTATGAAAACAACTCGTTCTGAATTTTTTCTTTTTTCTTTTTGCACTTTTCTTGTAGTTATTATTTATATTTTGCAACTTTTTTATACTTTCTTTTTTTTTTTATATAGGAAATCTGCAAACTTCATTCATAAAACAAGCATTACAATGATGAATCAACCCAAATAGCTTGGGATATACATTCTGGAATAACATCTCACCATAGAGCTATATCATCAAGATGCCATGCAAACTTAGCTAGATTATGTGCTACACCATTAGACTCACGGCCTCTATATTGAATAGACCAATCTGGAAAAGAGGATAGAAGGGTCTTGATTTCATGAATAATAGAACTCCATAGGGTTGAAGATCTTCCATCCTTTTTTAGTTCTTCAATAACAAGAAGTGCATCACTTTCAATTTGAAGCTCAGCAATACCTAGAGGAATACACAATTGAATTCCTCTCAAGATAGCAATGAGCTCTATCTCCATTGGGTTAGCAAGAGCATCTTCTGGTTTACTAGCAGCAAAAGTCACTTGTCCCTTATCATCTCTTAAAACCACACCAATACCAGATCGATATTGATCACTAAAGATTGCTCCATCCACATTAAGCTTCAATGAACCTGCAGGAGGTGGCTGCCATCTGCAACTATACTTCTGTTTTCTTTGTTGTGCTTCATGTACTACAGTATGTTCCTGATATAAGGTGAGAGCATGCTGAATGACTTGGTCTGTTGTCAGTAGGTTGTTTTCAAACATCTTTTGATTTTGCCTATACCATAAGCCCCAAGCTATTAAGAAGAACTTCTCTAACTCCCCTGCCTTTTTACTTCTCAGAACTAATAGAGCTAAGTGTAGACAGTCCACTCTAGGAGATGAATCTGTTATGATAGGGAAGAATTGATTCCAACTGTCTCTTATTAAAGGACAGTAAAATAGAGCATAATTTAAATCCTCCTCTTCTGTATGACACCATTGACAAACAACATTATCAATCACTTTCCGAGCTTTAAGATTTTGCAGTGTAGGTAGAATATGTTTACATGTCCTCCATGCAAATACTCTCACTCGATGAGGTATATTAAGCTTCCATAACTTCTTCAATAGTAGATTTTGGTCTGTAGTAGTTGAACTTTCAGCTCTGTTACTATCTGTATCCATAGAGTGAAAAAACTGGTAAGCAGTTTTGACAGAATACAGCCCACTTTTCTCATGTTCCCATACCAGTGAATCAGAAACATCCTCAGAAGACAATCTGATAGAAAGCACCTCATTTGCCTCCCTTGCTATAATCAAGCTTCTGACCTTCTCTATGTCCCATCTTCTTGGATTTTGCATCATCAAAGATGCCACAGAATCATCCCTCTCAGAAACTGAATCAGTTGCAGTTATAGGAGAAGCAGGTACCAACTTGTGATTTGGAAGCCAATAATCTTCCCAGATATTAATAGATAAACCATTTCCAATACGCCACCTACATCCCTTAAGGAGGTATGTTTTAGTTTCCCAAATACCTCTCCAAACAAAAGAAGGTGTGCCACCTAACATTGAATCTTTAAAACTAGAAGTAGGGAAATATCTAGCTTTAAAAATTCTATGAAGAAGAGATGATTCCTGAGTCATAACCCTCCATCCTTGCTTAGCTAAAAGGGCCATATTAAACAACTGTAAATTCTTGAATCCCAATCCACCACTAAGCTTTGACTCACACATTTTCTTCCAGCTTAACTAACATATTTTCCTTTCATCTGATTTCTGTCCCCACCAAAACCTTGCCATCATCCCTTCTAAATTAGAACATAAAGACCTTGGTAATTTAAAATAGCTCATAGTGTATGTTGGTATAGATAAGGCCACAGCTTTGAGTAAAATCTCCTTTCCCCCTTGTGATAAAAGCTTCTCTTTCCACTCTTGCATTTTGGCCCAAACTCTATGTTTTAAGGTTGAGAAAGCTTGATATTTACCTCTTCCAACCATAGTTGGCAAACCAAGGTATTTATCATATTGTTGAAACTGGTGCACTCCCCAAAACTACATAATCTCATCCATCTGGGTCTGATTTACATTCTGACCGAAGACCATGGAGGTTTTCTCACGATTAACCTTTTGACCAGAAGCTTTTTCATAGATGTCCAGCTGATGTTGGAGATTTAAGCATGTTTGCATATTAACTCTACTAAACAGAACCACATCATCTGCAAATAACAGATGATTTAGCTTGGGGGCCCCTCTGCAAACTCGAATGCCTTCAACTTGATTATGGGAGTTTGCCTGATCCAACAATAGAATTAAACCTTCAGTACATAGTAGAAAGAGATAGGGAGAGATAGGATCTCCTTGTCTCAACCCACGAGTTGGATATATAGGTCCCTTTGGTTCTCCATTTACAAGAATAGAGAAAGAAATTGTCTGAACACAAAACATAATCAGCTTCACCCATTTTTCACTAAACCCCATCTGTTCCATCACTTTCTGAAGAAAACACCACTCAATCCTATCATAAGCTTTACTCATATCCAATTTTAGTGACATAAAGCCATCCTTCCCTTTCCTCTTCCTTCTCAGAAAATGAACCATCTCATAAGCAACTAGCACATTGTCAGTAATAAGTCTTCTAGGAACAAAAGCTGTTTGAGATGGTGAAATGATAGTAGGCAAACACAGCTTCAATCTATTGGCTAGAATCTTTGAAATCAATTTGTATATCACATTACATAGACTTATTGGTCTATAATCTGACACTAACTCAGGGTTTTTTCTCTTTGGAATCAGGGTGACATAGGTGTGGTTGATGACAGATGGAAAGCAACCATTATTCAATGCATGAAGAACTGATTCAGTAACATCCTTGCCCACCAATGACCAGTATTTTTGATAAAAGAGGGGACTCATACCATCTGGACCAGGTGCCTTTGTTGGATGCATCTCATTTAAAGCCCTCTTTACCTCATCTTCTGAAAAAGGCAAATCCATTTGTTCAACCATATCAGATGTTATTCTGCCTGCCAGACCTTGTAAAAAGCCGATACTTCCCACTTCATCAGCAGCTTTAAAGAGAGAGTTAAAATAATCAAGAATAATTTCATCTCTTCTTTCATTATTCTGCCCAACTCCATTCGAATCCTTCACTTCTTTTATCCAATTCTTCTTCTTTCTCTGTGTTGCCTTATGATGGAAGTACCTTGAGTTTTTATCACCCTCAGCTAACCACAAGGCCTTGGACCTCTGTTTCCACATTAGCTCATTTCTGGTTAACCATTTTTGGACCTCATTTCTAGCTTCTTGTAGCTTCTGTCTATTATCAGAAAGAGGGTTTGCCTGATGTGCCAAACATAGCTGATCTTTTGCCTTTTTTAACTTCCTTTGCACATGACCAAAAATAGTTTTATTCCACACTGTAAGTTTCTCACCACAGTGTTTAATTTTCCTCATTACAAGGCTCAAATCTTTCCTTCCTTCAACGCCCCCCCCAAGCCTCTTGAATTACCTGTTTACAGTCAGTAGCATCAACCCACATTGCTTTAAATCTAAACAATTTCTTTCTTGGACCTTGTGCACACCCTACTGTAAGATTCAACATTATTGGCACATGGTCAGAATAAGCTATAGCCCCATGAATAACAGAAGCCATTGGATAAAAAGAATGCCACTTCAAATTTGATAAGAACCTGTCCAATCTTTCACTAATACAATGAGCCCTTTCCCTTCTGTTACACCAGGTAAAAGGAGTACCATTAAATCCCAAATCATGTAAATGACATTCATCAATAACATCCCTAAAAGCCTTCATTTGTCTATCAGGTTTGTCTCTACCTCCACTCTTTTCAACATTACTTAGAATCTCATTAAAGTCTCCCAGTATCAACCAGCCTTTATCACTAGGAACCAGTAATGTTCTCAATAAATTCCAGGACTCATGCCTCTTGCTCACATCTGGATTGCCATAAAAACCAATTAACCACCATGACTCAACATTCTCATCCTCCTCAGTAACTTTTGCATGTATGTGAAACTTAGAAAAAGTCTAAATTTCCACCTTGAATATGTTATTCCAGAAAAGAGCAATTCCTCCACTTTTGCCTTCACAACTCATAGCAAGACAATTTTGAAACCCCAACTTATACTTCATCCTTTCCATAACTCTTGCATTAAATTTTGTCTCTTGAAGAAACAAAATATCAGGAACTTTACTTCTGACCAAGTCAGAAAGGGCCTGAACTCCCACTGGGTTCCCAAGCCCACGGGAGTTCCAACTTATAAGACTCATTGTTCCCAGCAGGGGTGTTGCACAGCCACTGCCGATCCCAATATAGAGTTACCTTTTTTATTAGAACCATTCTTAATACAGCAATCATGATCAGTAGAAAGAGTAATAAACTTACCTTTCTTAGATGCTGGGATAAGAGATTGATCCATAGACAAAACATCCCCTGATCTTTTTCTAGCTATAGACCTCTCCAATGGTTCAACAGGTAAAAAACTCCTTCTGGCCTTCTTCTTCCAAGAACTTTGTGTATGCCTTCCTTGCTGTGTTAAAGGAAGTTGATGGACTGCAGGTTGTACCTCAGGGCCCTCTTGAACCAAATCAATCTCATTAAGGCCCACCAGCAAGTCCAAAAGATGAGTCAGGAGTAGGTATTTCCTTCCCTCCAAGATTGCCATCAGATAAGAGATCAAAATTTTCCGTTACAAACTGATTTATGCCTTGCTCCTACATAATAGTCAGTAACAGCTTTTTCATTCATACTGTCATTATCAACACCCAGACCATCACCATTAATACCATCATCACTATGCATTGATGATGATAAAACGTTACTAGTAAACTTCATTGGACCATCGTGATCAGCTGCTCCACCATCAGCCACCGTGTTCTGCTCCATACCAGCTTCTGAACTGCTGCCTTTGTCAGTTGAGTGTTCCTTCTTTATCTCCCATCGCTTCTTCAGAGGTGACTCTGCATGTAGCCAGGGTCCAAACTGTGTTGATACATCTTTCTCTACTTGGCATCTTACACTCCCATGTATAATTCTACCACACGTGAAACAAAACTGAGGGAGTTTCTCATATTTGACAGGACTCCATACTTTGACTCCATGCAAGACAATAGTTCTTCCTCTAGCAATAGGTTTCCTCAGATCTAACAGAATCTTTACTCTCAGACTCCTACCCCAAGCTACATCATCTTCATCAACCTCAATCTCTTCCACTTCTCCGATTTTACTGCCCAACTTAGCCCCACATTATTTATTCATTCCCAACAAAGGTAGATTATGGAACTGCACCCAGAACGAGGCATGATCAAACTTCAACTCAGAAGCTGGAATGGATCCATCGAAGGGGTTGATAACAAACAGATGGCCATCAAAAAACCATGGCTGCCACCTTCAACCCTGTCTTTATCAGCATGAGTGGCAAAAATCAAGATAAAAGTATTAAGAACAACCTCCCTCAGCACAACAGGTTTACTGAGACGGCAGATTTTAGTAAGTGTAGATTCCACCACATTCTTTCCCACCTGTCTATCACTCCATATTTTTCCAATCAAGTTGTGTTCTCCTTTACGTTGCACCTCAGAACATACATTCTCATCAATAACAATAGCATCCTCTTCTTCTTCATTCAAATGAAGATTACCCCACATAGAATGTAGACTATCCATTGAGAAGACTGTATCACACCACCTCTTTGAGAAGTGAATACTGAGAAACGATGAAAAGAAACTAAGAAAAAACTCACCACCACCTCAATTCTCTCATAGCAAGCTAGAGAGAAAACGAGAGGAGACTATTTGATTGTTAATGAACAATATCATTTAATATATCTAGTGTGACGCCCCCGACCCTCATGTACGGAAACTCGTTGAAATTGAGGCATCCGAGATGATAACAATACGGGTCACACATCCTATCGCTAAGTGCCAAGTGTATGTACAAGCTAAAGCATTCAATAAAAACAATGCAACAGAATGAGTTAAGTCGATCACTATGTACCATAAGTGTTTAAATACAAGTTCACTTAAATATAAGTGTACCAAAAATATTACAAGTTTCCAGCAACAAAGTCATAAGCCAAAATACATAATTTAAAAGCAAGAAAATAAATTCCAACATATACAAGCAAGAGGTACCCAATCAATCCTCCGGCAGAGTCGCATCCTTAAGCTCAGCCTCCTTATCATCTACATCACAAATCTACAGTACCAAGAAATGGTACCGCAGGTAAGTAATAATCCAAATAACCCACAAGATAAAAATATATTAAAGCAACAACAATATGCATGAACGTGATGCCATATGCATGAGACCCAACAATCATCATTTCCCAAAATGACCAATTTTCCACGCATGCCAAAAATCCCATTTTAACCCAAAAAATTTTCAGTCCATTAAAACAAATGCCATTTTCCCAGAAAATGGCCCAACATCAAATCTCACCATTTTTCCAGAAAAATGGCCTAATAACCAACTATAAGAGCACGATAGGTAGGAATCACAGGTGGGACTCTACCACCGTCCCTGCTTACCACCATCCCTATAACTCCGTCTATAGATGGGAATCGCAGGCGGAACTCTACCACTATCCCTACTGCGTGCACGTAGGCGAGAATCACAGGTAGGACTTTACCATCATCTCTACAATGACTCTCTATCAAATCATTCAATCTGTTCATTTCAAACACATCCAAAATCCTTTCTTGCATAAAAATCCAATTTCTAAATATACACTTGAATATGCATGCCATGATGCGAAGGCCCAGTTTTCATTTTGTAAACATGAAAATGCGTGCACTATGCAATGCATACGACAAGATACATAAATATCCAACAACAACAATTTCCAACATCAATCAATCATAAACACAACTCTGTCCTCCAATCCAACCAACCCCTGACTCTTCGAACTCAATCTGGCACAGCAAACTAAATATATTTAAATCTTAAAGGTTGTTTGGAAAATACTTACATCGCTATAAAATAATTTTTGGAGGTTCAATGAGCTACAAAAGGCGGAGGAAATGCAACATCATAGTGTAAAATGTACCGTGGTCGTGGGTCACAAAATATCTAAATTTGAAAGGGGAAAAACGAAGACTAGGGAAGGCTAGGGTAGGTCTTAGGGGTGCTAGTGAAGCAGGGGAGGAGAAGAAGAAAGAAGAAAAGTAACGAAGAAAAAGAGAAGAGAAAAAGTGGAGAAAATGAAAAAGAGAAAATGAAAAAGGAAGGGAAAGAAACAGGGTCCAGTCTTTTCAAACTAGGTCACAAAATTGATCAAACGAAAATTATTTTCAAAACAGTAAGTTAAATAAAATAATTTAAATGTAGTGACTAAATAAAATAAAATAATAAAATCAAACAACATAGAAATTTTAAAATCGAAAAATAACTAATTTAAATTAAAAATAAATTTAAACACAAAACAATAATTAATAGTAAGAAAGCACATCAAAATAAATTTCATAATTTAAAAATCATAAAATAAATCCTACGAAAATCCGATAAATTTAAAACAAGAGAACCAATTTTATTTAAATCAATTAAATAATCTTTCAATAAAAATACACGTGAAAATGGGATATCACATCTTGTATTTTTGTATTTCAATTGTCAATCATTTTTAATTTGGAATTCTATTTTTAATTTTAAACTTTACATAATGAACAATATCTATAGTAATAAAAAAAACAATTCCATTTTTTATTGAATAATGAATAAAAGATTCTAGTTATCTAGTGTATATTTATCTAATGAATAAATTTTTTATTTCTATTTTTTATTTATTTATACTTTATGTAACGAACAATACCATTTAATATATCTATTGTTTTTATATTTCAATTCTCAATATTTTTTAATTTGAAATTCAACTTTTAATTTGAAAACATTTCACGTTCAAACATTAATGACTATCATCCGAATGTTAGAAAGAATAACTTACACATTTGCATGTAAGTAGGTTTACCGTTCGAACGTACATGAACCGTTCGAACGTAACATTTTATACATTCGCATGTACCCATTCCAGAACGACATCTCATGAATTACGTTTGAACGAACATTATCATAGTTTGAATGTATAACCATTTCTTGTCCATTTTTAGTGACGGTTTATTGTAACGGTTTCAAAACTGTCACAAATTCTAAACCGTCCCAAAAATTCAATCGTGTTGTAGTTGATTAGGGAAAAAAAATACAAATAAGAGTTATATATAGTGTTCAATCTTATATTGTAAGAAATCCACAAATTTTTAGGATCAATGCACGAATAAAAATGGTTGAAATCCCAACTATGTTGAAACAGTATGGCTCATATGGTAAAGTTTCGTTGAGCTTTTACCAAAAAAAAAAAACTAGGTAATTGGAAACTTGACTTGCAATGTTGGAATTGAATTGAAGCTGGTTGGATGCAGCTAAAGCAAGTATTTTATCTCTGAATTGAATATGAAATGGAAAATGATTGCAAATTAAAATATGTTTAACAAATTGTCAATTGCCCATCAACCCTACGTACAGGTACTTTTTTTTTGTAAAATCATAACATATAAATATATATATATATATATATATATATGGACACTATAAGAAATGACTAATTATTTCTTACAAAAATAATTATTTTCTACCAAAATGAATGATATGTTCTTGTTGAAAATAGTTATTATTATTGCATATAATCCGTCTTCTTGTAATAGGAGTACGTACTATAATTAAAAGAAAATGAAAATCATTAATTTAAAGCTGACTAGATCATGACTCTTACAGTACCACTTTTTTCAACTCTTTTCTGGTGAAAGCCGGTCAATCCGAGCCAGTCTTTCAGGACGTAGAAGCAGTACTGTGGTATGCTAACTGCTTGCCTGAAACTGGAATGCACTTGATTAGCCAACCAATCGGCCATGACAAAGCAGCGATTCCAATGCAAGCACCCCACTGCCCCCAATCCAGTCTCTCAGTACTGGCAAACCTCCTCAGAAACTCCACCATCACAAGTTGAAGAACTATTGTAATTCCAATAATTGCCAAGAACAATTTGTTATTGAGTAGACCCAGGAATATATTCTTCTTCTCTAGTTTCCTTGAATTGAATTCGTTGAAGACTTGGCAGAGGACAAAAGTATTGAAAATAAGGGTGCTCTTGACCTTTTCATCTACACCAAAGATGGATCTTCCTTTGAATTGTAAAACCAGTAAGATAATTACCTGATACAAAGCTTGAGCAATGAGATTCCTCCACATGATTAGGGTTATAAGTGGTTCTGATCGGCCAACAGGTGGCTTTCCCATGAGATCGTTGGTGGGTTTATCAGTAGCCAAGGCTAAAGCTGCTAAGGTATCCATTATCAGGTTCACCCAGAGTAGCTGCACAGCAGTCAAAGGAACCTTCCCGGATGAAAGAGCTGCAACAAAGTTGATGACAAGGGCGGCAGCGTTCACCGTGAGTTGAAACTGAAGGAACTTTTGAATGTTGTTGTATACACACCTTCCCCACCTCAACACTGTCACCACAGAGGTGAAGTTATCGTCCAGGATCACTATATCTGAGCTTTCTTTTGCAACCTCAGTTCCTTGGATTCCCATGGAAAGTCCAATGTCTGCTTCCTTTAAAGCTGGCGCATCATTTGTTCCATCACCTGTAACTGCAACCACATGGCCTTTTCGCTTTAAGCATTGTACCATCAAAAGCTTGTCGAAAGGGCACTACAAGAAAAATGGTCTTTTACGACCAATTTAATGCAACGAAAAGACTATTAGCAACCAATTTTGGTTGCTAATAGTCTTTTCGTTGCATTAAATTGGTCGTAAAAGACCATTTTTCTTGTAGTGGGGGACGACCTGGCCATTACATGGATTCTATTGATCTTTTCCATTCTCTCCTCGGGTGAGTAATTTCTAAATTGTACTCCTTCAATTACAACTTCATTGTCAAGATTCTCATCTGGATGAAGAATACCACATTCAATAGCTATAGCCCTTGCTGTGTGCACATTGTCACCGGTGATCATTTTGATATGAACTCCAGCGGCTTTGCAAGATTCCACAGCTACTTTGACTCCTGGCCGACATGGATCCTTCAAGCCAACCAACCCTAAGAATGTGAGTCCATTTTCTTCAAGATTCTGAGGAACCAGTCCACCTTCATCTACCCTTTCTTTGTGGGCAAAGGCAATGCATCGGAGGCTTTTGGCGGCCATGTTTTTAATAATAATCTCAAACTGTAGTCTTTCTTCTTCACCCAGGGCTTTCAGCATCCCGGCAGTGTCATAGAAGGTTGAACACAAGGCCAGTATCATCTCAGCAGCTCCTTTCCAGTGAGTATGAAGAGTCTTATCGCTCTTCCTCTTCACCAAAACTCCGCTTCTCTTTTTCACTGAATTAAATGCCTCAACACGGATTGTCTCGTAGTTCTGCTTAACTTCTTCCATATTCATCCCCAAATCTAACATTGCCCATGAAAGTATTGCTTTCTCAGTTGGGCTACCAGAAATTTCAAGAACTGATGAAGAATGTGCTTTGTAAACTGCACCAGTTGTGTTTAAAGCAACTGCTTGTTGGAGTAATTTGTGAACGTTACCTGCCATATCCAAAGATGTATCATCGTTCACTTCTTTCCCAAGCCAAACCTCGGTTACTTTCATTTCGTTTAAAGTAAGGGTTCCCGTTTTGTCGGTGCAAATGATTGTGGCCGACCCCATTGTCTCACAAGCAGATAGTTTCCGGACCATGGCATGATCAGCCATCATGCGTTTCATTGAATAAGCCAGCGTTAGAGTGACAGCCAAAGGCAAGCCTTCGGGAATAGCCACTACGATGATAGTGACAGCAGCAGCAACAATTCCCACAACTGAATTCATAATGTCCCCAGAGTCTGTCTGGCTGCCATTGAATTCCCTTTTTCCCATGTCATCTTTCGTATTTCCTGTGAAGTATCGGATTAGTAGAACTAAAAGAACAAGTGCAGCCACCGACAATCCAACCTTTCCAATATATGAAGACAGCTTGTTGAGGCGAGCTTGCAACGGTGTCTCCTCATTCAAATCGCGGTTTATCGAACTCATCATCTGGCCCCATGCAGTGTTCATGCCGACTGAAGTGACCAGCATGAAACCAAAGCCATCAGTCACCTTCGTGCCTGACAACATAAAAGGAGTCCTTTCATTGATCTCAATGTGGTCGCTTTCACCGGTCATGCTTGACTCGTCCACCTTCAAGGAATGCCCTTCCAAGAACAACCCATCTGCGGGAATCTGATCACCAATCTTCAAATACACAATATCACCCACAACAACTTCAAAGATCGATATTGGTCCGCGCCTCCCGTCTCGCACAACTTCCACTCTTATATCGCTACTCTTTTCTGAAAGCTTCTGAAATTGCCTTGATTGTCGAAAATTGGTCACCGCGGAAACAATGACAACCAAAAAGACTGCAACAATAATACTTCCACCATCGTACCATCCATCTTTCCAGCCATGTTGTTTGATACCGAAAGCAAGCGAGAGTACAGCACACGCGACAAGTATAAGAATTATTTTATCTTTAAATGCCTCTAGCAAAAAGCTAAAAAATCGTTTTGCTGGTGGCTTTTGAAATTTATTAACACCAAAAACATTCTTTCTTTCATTAAGACCTGCCTCGCTACCATTAACACCATCTTTTAAATCAGTTCGAAGAATTAAGGCAATTTCGTTAACCCCTCCAAATTGACTCAAAGATACAAAGTTTTTGTCCCTTACCATCTCAGCAAACGTATTTGGATCAACATTGAGAAATATAGCGGGCTGGTCGACCGAGGAAATAGCCTCGTCGATGGGCGGTTGCACCTCGATGGCAACGTAAGAGAGGGAGCGCAGAACAGGGCCCTTCTTGTCAAGAACTAATTTCTTGGAAATAGAAGTAAGAGCCCTTGTAAAGTAGATGACCGTGAAAGCCAACCGCCACCTTCTTTTGTGGGTCTTAGAGATAGACCAATCCGCTTCT
Source organism: Carya illinoinensis (assembly GCF_018687715.1). Taxonomy (NCBI): domain Eukaryota; kingdom Viridiplantae; phylum Streptophyta; class Magnoliopsida; order Fagales; family Juglandaceae; genus Carya; species Carya illinoinensis. Next base: position 11,545,646 of record NC_056758.1, read on the forward strand.
TGATCACAGGTAGCTATCCCCGCAGGCCTTCGCAACCTCATGGCGGAAACGAAAATGGACGATAAGAGTGAAACAGAGAGGGTTTTGGGGAAATTGGGAATTATCAGAAGTTTTGGGGAATAGTAATAGCCAGTAGCGAAGTTATATGCTAACCATTGCATTAATATCTTCGATATATAACAGCGCCAGTATCAATATGATCACGGAAGTTTCATGATTCTCATCAGAAGTTTCAAGGTAGTTCCTTAAGTAACTCCTCAAGCCAACAGCATAAATTAGTCTGATGGCATTAATTCGGTTTTCCAAATAAAAGATTTTATAATTTAATAATAATAAAATAAATAAATAAATAAAATGTAACTCCTCTCCTCTCGAATACTAATGACGTATAATATTATCCAATACTTTCTACTTTTAATGACTTAATAAAACTGTAAAAGATTAATATTATTTTCCAAACTTGACTCGGATCTTGCTTTAATAGAAACTCGATCCACTCGATATATACCGGTTTCCGTATCTTTTGTGGGTGGCTCTACAGCTACCGCTTTGGAGCTCTAGTTAGCTAGTTAATTTTATCTATTATTATTATTTTTTATATGTAGTTTTTTGACACTTTTAAATATATATATATATATATATATATTAAAAAATTATAATATTATTAAAAAAATATTTACTTAATCATTAAGTAAAAACTAATAATAATAAAATAAAAAATCCTAACGGGAGCTAGCGCTACAAGCAGAAAGAGTAGTATTTTTTATATTTTATATGTTAAAAAATGAATCCATGTAAGAAATTATGTAAAGTTTTATAATAAAATCGACTTCTTTTTCAAAACTATTACGCGAGAATTGTTTGTCCCTAACGTTAAGTACTCCTCTCCTCTCGAATGCTAATGAATTATCAAACCGTTATGTTATTGTCATCGATCTAATGTGTTTGTAATTGTTTCCAAGAGAAATCAGAGTTGAGTCAAACCGTTACGTTCAATTGGATTCATCTGTATCTATAAACTGCAGCTTGCCAAAAAAACAAAAAACTCAATATCTTGCTTGGAAAATGATAATATCACAAAATATTTATGTATATTGGAAAATGATAATATTATGCTTGAGTTTGCCCCCAGCTCTCAATTTGACCTCTTATGTATTTTAATTTTTTTATTTTTTATATACTTAATAGTTTAGAAAGTGATTATTAGTATATTAATTTTCTTTAAAATATTTTAAAATATATATAAAATCAATAGTTTATCTTCTTAATTATACGCGTGAATACTGTGAACAACTAACTCGCAATTTCACACAACTTTTTATAAAATCGATTTAAAGAATCCGCGTGTAATTAATGCAAGTCGTCCTGTTAACCTAACACGAAAAATAATTTCCTCTAACTCATTTTAAATGGACTAATATAATTGTGACTGATAAGTTTGTTAAGCTTTTGAGTCAATCCTGACCTAGCATCATGCCCTTTTGCGCTGTCCGCGACCGTTCCCTTATCAATTATTTTGCTTTTCCATCACGAAGTGAAGAGCATAAAAAAGGATCATATTTGGAGGTGAAAATAATAATTTCCTAGAAAAGCATTTTCTATTTTGGTTATCGAATATCGAGCAGTACCATAATTACATATATAATGGCCATGTTGGTCGCCATAATTGCATAATGGCCAAGTTGGTCTGCTAGAGACCTACAAGGAAGTTCTCTTGCATGTTTATGGAAAATTTTAATGGACGATGTAATAATTAGTTGAAATTTCCGAGAAATAATCTATTTTAGAAAAGCGTGTGAATCCAAATATTGTTTTTTGTTTCTTTTATTCAAATTTCGGGATCGTATGGATATCC